>NW_028270141.1:56295805-56449711 GCF_037043375.1 Chiloscyllium plagiosum
ACAGCAGGGAGGCAAATGTAATGCTAATGGAGATAACAGTAATCAGAAATAGTAAGTTGAAGAGACAGGTCAGGCTGGAACATGATAGAGAGCAAGGAATGCCTATTGGATTAAATTGCATCCATTGCAATACAAGGTAAGGCTGATGAACTCCGGGCGTGGTTCGGTACATGGGACTGGGATAACCTAGCCATTACAGAAATATGGCTGAGGGAGGGACAGGACTGGGAGCTTAATGTGTGGGGGTAGAGGTTGTGGAAAGACGGGAGGGGGGATTGTGTTTTTGATTAAGGCAAGTATCACAGCAGTAATCAGAGATGAAATACCTGAAGGATCATCCAGTGAGCTTTGGGGGTGGAGCTAAGAAATAAGAGGATTGTGACATCATTGCGATTGTCCTACATGCCCCCAAATAATCAATGGGAATTAGAGGAACAAATGTGCAGGGAGGTTGGGGAGACTTGCAGGAATGTAGTGGAACAGAGGGACCTTGGAGTTCAGGTGCATGGTTCTCTGAAAGTGGGGTCACAGGTAGACAGGACAGTGAAGAAGCACACTAGTCTTCAGTCAGAGGATTGAGTATAGAAGTTGAGAAGTTATGTATTAGTTGTGCAGGAGGTTGGCGAGACCGCATTAGGAGTATTGTGTTCAGTTTTGGTCACCTTGCTATAGGAAGAATGTTAGTAAACTGGAAAGAATGCAGAGGACATTTGCGAGGATGTTGCCAGGACTCAATGATATGAGTTATAGGGAGAGATTGGGCAAGCTAGGACTTTTTTATTTCAAGCATAGGAGACTGAGGGGGGATCTTATAGAAGTGTATAAGATCGTGAGAGAAATGGATAGGATGAATGTACACTCACTCGTTCTCACAGGGTTGGGGAATCGAGGACTAGAGGGCATCCAGTATAAGGTTAGAGGGGAAAGAATAAAAGGGAACCTCAGGGTCAACTTGTTTACCCAGAGGGTGGTACATATACAGAATAAGTTGTTAGCGGAAGTCGTTGAGGTGGGTACATTAACAACATTTAAAAAGCAGTTGTACAAGTACATGGATAGGAAAGGTTTAGAAGGATGTGCGCCAACAGCAGTGAAATGGAGTTAGTGTGGATGGACGTTTGGTCGGCATGGACTAGTTTTGGCCAAAGGGCCTTTCTCCATGCTGTAGGACTCGGATTCTATAACCTGGGATTTCATGTGGGCTTTGTTTCTAATGGCATCACTGCAAACTAAGACAAGACTTTACCTAGCTTTAAATGGCATGAAATAAACACATTGCATACAGTATGCTACTGAAGGTTATGTTCTGAAAGAAACTTGTATTTATCATAGTATTTACCTACTGTCTTACTCTCTACAGCCAAATAATCTCTTCCTCCCTTCTCCCTCCACCATTTTTCCAAACATTTATATTAGAATTAATTCAGAATATTTTGCTTTAGATTATATGGTGCTCCTTCAAATTGAATGATTCAAGCTTATTGTCTGCTGACATAGTTGAAACATGGTCATTTTTTTAAAATGCTTTTAACAATTCTGACAGCATTGGTGGAAATAATCTTGGTAAATTCAAATGTTAGTACTGCATTTTATGGGAGATAATTGATTTGGTTAGCAGCCAATCTAATTCTCTTGCTTTTTCACAAGAGGATATGCATACCCAGTAGAAAATGCTGCTGAAATTTGGCCATGTGATCAATAGTAGATTGCAATGGAACTCACTGTCTGATCGGCAGGGGGTTGGGAGAACACCCTGATCACCTGCTTTGCTCTTGAACCTCAGACAAGTCCATGTAAAAGGGTTCACTTGTGATTGTAAGTATTGTGTGGCTAAGATTTTTGCAATACAGAGCGACCCCCCCCCCCCCCGTATCCGTGGAATCATTTTGCACAGTTTCAGTTACCCGCTGTTGAACGCGGCTAGAACATATTAAAAGGATCATTGTGCAACAAGGGACCAGGAGACTGCTGGGAAGATACATTTGCTATTAAAATGAATGGGTTCGCTCCTCTCCACGGTTACGGGTTTCTGTGGTACATCTAGGAACGTATTTTCCCCCTTCTCCATACCCTACCACCACCACCTTATCCCAGATCCAACCTTCCAACTTGGCACTGCCCTCTCAAACTGTCCTATCTGTCCATCTTCCTTCCCAGCTATCTACTCCACCCTCTTCTCTGACCTATCACCCCCACCTTTATCTATCTATTGCATTCCCAGCTACCTTCCAACATCTCCGTTTTCACCCCCCGCCCCCATTTATCTCTCAGCTCCCTTGGGCCACCCACTCATTCCTGATAAAGAGCTTATGCTCGAAACGTTGATTTTCCTGCACCGCGGATGCTCCCTGACTGGCTGTTCTCTTTCAGCACCACACTCTTCCATAAACGTCTCTCCTGAATGGTCTGGCCCTAATTCTCAGACTATACCCCGTAGTTCTAGAAACCCCAGCCAGTGGAAATAGTTTATCTTCATCCACCCTGTCTTTTCCCACTAATATTTTAAAGAATTCGACCAGATCACCCTCAAACCTTTTAACCTCAAGAGAAAACCGGTCTAATTTGTGTATCTCTCCCAAACCTAACCCCTGAACACCTGCTATTCTTGTAATGGAAAGGTGGTTGGAGGAGTGGACTATAGTTTCCCAGAGACACTGGTTCCCTGCGAAGTGCTGACAGAGAAGAGGAGATGTATTTGGAGATGATGTTATTTGATCTTTGCTGGAACAACCATAGGACTATAATTAACATCCCAGGCCTCGATTGTGCCAAAATCAACCAGGATTCTTGATGTCCAGTAAATGCTGTCTAATGACCCTTTATGGAAAATACATGTATTTATTTTGCAGAAGAGGCTCATTTGTGTCACACCCCTGATTGTCTTAATCATCTGAAGACTATTTCTATGAGTACTATTACTACATTGGAGGACTGCTGGCAACTGTCTTCACAATCCTGTCTTCACAATAAGTGTGCAACATTAAGGGGGATGTTGAAGATGAAAAAATAAAAAAGATGAACATAAGAATGAAAGAAAGCAACTCTGTTCTAAAATTTATATTTTTAGTAAAGCAATAATTGAATCACCATCTTTAAGACAAGCCTGTCTGTTACTGAGAACCACAGTATTGTAAATTGAGTGCTCCGTTTACACTGATGTTTTGTTCAATACAATGGTACTTTTGTTACTTGTTTTTGCACCTACATTGAAGGAAAGCAAATTGTCCTGCTGTACAAATAACTTCAACAATGGTGGATGATTTTTCCTGAGATGATGAAAAATTGATGCCTCTTGTATGCTGCAGTTTAGCAAAGAAATCTTCTGGGACAGTTGTAAGTCTGAGAATGAGGAACAATTTGTCTTTGATCTGAAAATATGGAAAGACAATTGTATACTGTAGATTGATAACTTTCCTTTGGGATCCATTGTTTACAAGGTACCTGCTCTTGAAATTGGGCCACTTACTTGCAAGGTGCCTCTGGAGTTGGCTGTGTTTTGTTGATTGTTTTTAAATGGTCTCTGTTTTAAGAAAGTAACCTGTTACTTTGCAACTACGCAACTTTATGATAATGTGATAAAAGGTTCTAATTTCAATTTATTATCTGCAAATGCCTGAAAAGTGTAAAGGGAAATAGGAAGGCAAGTTGAGTTTTCAAGGAGACTGTATCAAGAGTACGAATATCATTGGTCTCATGATCCAGCAGACCAGTTTAATACTCAGGACATGGAATCCAGTTCATTGTAGCAGCTGGTAAAGTTAAATTTTAAATCTGGAAATAAAAACTCGTGACATTGACACACACAATAGGAACTGAATTTGACTTTTTGGCCCCCAAGCCTGTTTTTGTCATTCAGTAAGAGTGTGGCTTATCTGTTTGTTTCAAATTCCACATTTCTATCTACCCCTGCTAACCTTCAGTCCATAAGATCATAAGGTATAGGAGCAGAATTAGGTCATTCAGACCATTGAGTCTGCTGTGCCATTCGATCATGGCTGATGTTTTTCTCAACCCAGCTCTCGCTCTCTCAGATGCACTCAATGATTTGTCCTCCACAGCCCTCTGTAGCAATGAGTTCCACAGATCAACTACCTTCTACCTTTTAAAAAAAAACACCCTCCTAATCGAAGTTCTAAAGTGTTGTCCCCTCACATCTCATGTTCTAAACTCTCCTACGAGTGAAAACATTTTCTCCACTTCCACTCTGTCCGTGCCTGGTAAGTTTCAATCAGATTCCCCCTTCATCCTTCTAAACTCAACTGCTCCTTGTATGATAAGGTCTTCATCCTGGGATCATTCTTGTAAATCTCCTCTGGATCCCCTTCCAGGGCAGCACAGTCTTCTTTAGAGGTCCAAAACTGCTCTCAGTATTCCAAATACATTTTGTCCACAGTCTTATACACCCTCAACAGTACATTGCTGTTGTATTCTAGCCTGCTTGAAATGAATGTTAACATTGCAATTTTGTTCTTAACTGTCAACTGAACCTTAATGTTAAGAGAATCCTGAACTAGGACTGCTCAATCCCATTGTGCTTCAAATTTCTAAACCCTTTTCACGTTTAAAAAATAGTCTATGGCTTTTCCTTCCCAAGTGCTTAACCTCATACCTTTCCCACTTTGTATTCTATAGCCATCTCTTTGCCCATTCTTTCCTAGCCCATCCAAGTCCTTCTGCAGCCACTTTGCTTCCTCAACACCAGGCCCAAATCCAACTATCTTTGTGTCATCTGCAACCTGAACAAAATGCCCCCGTTCCTTTGTTCAGATCACTAATGTGTATGTGCCCCTGCCTGACCGTATACCAAAAATATTCAGAGACCCTGTCTTCACCACCTTCTGAGGTCTGTCCAACTTATTCTCATAAGAGAAACCACACATTCCAGGTATTAGTATTGTAACTCTTCTCTTAACCACCTCCTGTGTAGTTAAACCTTCTTTAAAGGATGAAATCAAAATATTCTAAGCATCCTGTAAAGCTGAAGCATAGCATCCTTTTTTTGCTCAATTCCCTTCATAATAAAGGATAGTATTATATTAGTCATCTTGATTACATACTGGCTATGCAAACTAACCTTATATGATGCATGCAGTACAACACAAATCATTTTTCACTTGGGCTTCCACAGTCATTCTGTTTACATTTTTCCTGCTAAGGTGTACAACTTTGTACTCCATCTGCAAGATGTTTTCCAACTCAACCTGTTTATGTCCACCTACAAACTCCTTTTGTCATCTTTGCAAGATACTTTCCCACTTTGTGTGGTCTACACACTTAGCTACCAATCCTTCACACATGCACATTACTGATATAAACTTTAAAATGCTGATACCACTGCAGGAATCCATATGTCACATTCTGTCAATAGATAACGATCTATTTGCGCGTACTTTTTTTTGCCAGCTAATAATGATGATGCATTCCCAGACAAAGAGCTTTTACTTTCCACAATAATCTTTGATCTGACATTTTGTCAAGTATCTTCTGGAAATTCAAGAACTAAGTCTGTTAGCTGTCTTTTATTCACAGCACAAGTGCATGTCACTCCTTCAAAGACCTCCAATAAATTGGTCAAACATGATTCCTCTTTGCAAAGCCACACTGACCTTCTCAGTTACCTTTTGGTTTTGCCAAATGGGAAAAAATATACATCTATAACCGCTTAAATTATCAATCCTAACACCTTCCCCATGACAACTGTCAGACTATAGTTTCTTGTTTTCTGTCTTCTTACTTATTTGAATACAGGGGTTATTATTTGGTCTTTTCTAGTCTGATGGAACCTTTCATGAATTCACAAAATTCTGAAAAATTAATACCAATGCATCTATTACCTCCTTAGCTATCTCTTTTAAGATCCTAGGATGAAATCCATGTAGAACCAGAGACTTGTCAGATCTCAGCTTCTCCAGTTTATTTAGTACCGCTTCCCCAGTGAATGCCCCTCTCCTTTTCTTTTCCAATTTTACAGCAATTATTCTATTGGCTTTGTGCCTTCTATAGTGAAGACAAAAATAAAAATAGTGGTCAAGTTTATCTACCATTTCTTCATCAACTGTGAGCTCCCCATTCGCGCACTCTCATGGTCTTACATTCACTTTGAATTTTCTCATCCTTTGTATCTATTTTCAAATTCCTAGCTAGCTTCCTCCTATACTCTAATTTCATCCATGAAACCAATGTCTATTGTCAAATGTACCAATTTGCTGGATTAATATCTTTTAGGGAAGGAAATTTATTCTCCTTCCCTGAACTGGCTAGTTTATGACTCTTGAGTCTAAATGGTTTTTCTTTTCAAGTCTATTTCTTGTGCCGTAGTCACGATAGGTGTGAAGCAAAAATCTTTGACTACTTGTCTCTTTTTTTAGCAGGACAAAGTACAGCAGGTTAGGCAGCATCTGAGGAGCAGGAGCTTCAGGAATAAGCCCTTCATCCTTGCGCGAAACGTCGACTCTCCTGCTCCTTGGATGCTGCCCAACCTGTTTTTTTTCCAGTGACATACTCTGACTCTAATTCCCCAGCATCTGCAGTCCACACCTTTTTTTTAAGCATTGTTTAAAGCTCTTTACAGTACAGTGAATTCACAGAATTATTATGGTGCAGAAGGAGAGGCCATTCAGCCCATTTCCACAACTCTTTGAATGAACTCTATAATTACTGCCTTTCTCCTGCCTTTTTTCTGTACCCCAGCTCATTTCTTTTAAAGTAATCATACAATGCCTTCTGAACTGCTTCCATTAGACTGTCAGGCAGTGGATTCCTGCCTTAGCTGCTCACTGTGTGAAGAAGCTTTTTCTCACATTGCTTTTGCTGCTTTTACAAACTTGTTACATTTTACAAGTGGGGACAGTTTCTCTCTGTCTCCGCAGGACTTGGAAAACTTGTATCAAATATCCTCACATGTTTATCAGTAAGGGAAAATGTTAAAACTTCTCCAATCTATATTTGTAACTGAAGTTATCAGTTTCTCATTCCGGAATGAGAAGATTCATTCTCGTAATTTGCACAAGCCTCTTCTGCACTGTCTCCGGTGTGTTCACATATGAAAATGTGGCGCCCAGACCAGCGTTCTATGTAATTAGAAAACTTTCTCCTTATAATCTCTACCTGCTACATTTAATGACTGCTGCACATGTGCACCAAGATCTCTCTGGCCCTGCACACCCTGTGGATGTACCCATTATTTTATAGTTTCTTCAAGTTCCTTCTACCCTACGCTTCTACACATTGAACTTTATCATCAGTTTGTCATAAAACATAGAAGAATACAGCGCAGTCCAGGCCCTTCGGCCCTCGATGTTGCGCCGATCCAAGCCCACCTAACCTACATTAGCCCACTATCCTCCATATGCCTATCCAATGCCCGCTTAAATGCCCATAATGAGGGAGAGTCCACCACTGCTACTGGCAGGGCATTCCATGAACTCACGACTCGCTGAGTAAAGAACCTACCCCTAACATCTGTCCTATACCTACCCCCCCTTAATTTAAAGCTATGCCCCCTTGTAAACTTCGAAATTGTGTAATACACACCAAAGTCTAGCTCATTCATACATATCAGAAAAAACAGATCTCCCTGAGGAGACTCCCTATAATTCTTCCTCCAACATAAAAAATAACATCCATTAACTAATACTCTGTCCCCTGTTACTCAGCCTGTTTAGTATCCATGTTACGGTTCTTTTTATTCTATGAGCTCTAACTTTGTGCGCAAGTGTGTTGTGTGATACTGTATCAAACACCTTTTGGAGGTCCTTGTATATTACATTGACAACCTTCATATCAATTACAAAATTGCAAAATAAGTAAAGGGCAAAAGGAGGGGAGGAAATAACTGTCACTACTGAAAAGGTGTTGGTGAAACTAATGTGGCTAAAGACTAAAGACGGAGTTTACAGATGACATAAAAATAGTTAGGAAAGAAAGTGGTGACAATGACTAAGGGATATAAGATAGATTATGGGAAAATTTGAAATAATGCGCTTTGGCTGGAAGAGTTGAGAAATTGAACTCTTAAATTTGTGAAAGTCTATAGAACAGAGAATTTGGGCACCCTTGTCCATGAATCTCAAAAAAACAACATCCAAGTTCATTGGGTACGAGGAAAGTCAGATTGAATGTTGGCCTTGATTTTAAAAGGAATGGTGTATGAAAGTAGGGAAGTTTTGATAAAACTATACAAGGCACTAATCAGACCACAGCTAGAATGCTGTGAACAGAATTAGGTCCTTACCTGAAGAAAGATGTAAGGATTATTTTATGAGAAGAGGCTGAGCAGGTTGGGCCTGTGCTAATTGGAATTTAGAAGAATAAGAGGAGACTTTATTGAACGTACAAGGTTCTTAGTGAACCTGACAGATGTAGAGAAGTTGTTTCCCTTGTGACAGTCTAGGACCAGAGGGTATAATTTCAGAATAATTGGTTATGCATTTAAGGCAAAGATGAGAATCTGTTCTATGAGGGTAGTGAATCTGTGGAATTATTTACTACAGAGGGCTGTTGAGGCTGGGTCATTATGTGCATCCAAGGCTGAGATCAATAGTCTTTCAATTAGTGAGGGAATCAGCCCTTATGGGTGAAAAGAACGGAATATGGACTGGAGATCCTTGCTGATCTGCTAATCCTCATTGAAGGGCTGAGCAATAGACAATAGGTGCAGGAATAGACCATTCTGCCCTTCGAGCCAGCACCACCATTCATTATGATGATCATCCTCAATCAGTATCCTGTTCCTGCCTTATCCCCATAAACCTATCCAGCAGACTGGATAGGCTAAATGGCATACTTGTGCTCCTGTATCTTGGGTCTTTCAACCCACTCTGCTATCTCTGCAAAAAATTCCAAACCCGTTAAGCATGGTTTTCCCTTAAGAAATCCAAGCTGCCTGTTATTCATGAGCACATATTTCACCATTTGACTGAATTGTTTCCCACCACCAAAGTTGAACTAAACTAAAACAAGGAACTGCAGAAGCTGGAGATCTGTATAACTGAAGTTAAATTGGTTTGAATTGCGTATTTCCAACATTTCCCTGTTGTTTTGATGATTTATATATCCTAAAACGTGAAGATAAAGCTTCACAAATCATTTGTCTTGACTGAATATTTTCATTATTTAGAAAATGGCTGACTTGGGTCTATTGTTTGAATAAGAGGCATTTTATGTTAATCACATCAGATCAGGCTGCTGGCTTCTTCTCAAAAGGATTCTTACTGGAAGCTTAATGTTTATCTTCACGTATTTGAAAATATGATACTGTTATGTCAATTAGTTTGCAAATGTGCTGTTTTTTACTTCCACAGTTTGAATCCTGTCAAATTGATGGCATCAGGTAAAAGGGATACTGTAGCTTTATCCTCCAAAAGACCGAGAACTGTTGCTTGTGAGGTGAACTACTTATGTTTGTTTAATGCATAAACTCTAGTTATGCTTTTCCATGTTAAAAGTCAGTAACTCCTTACTTGGAAATGACAGCTGATCTTCAAAATTTTCTCTAACTAGCATTTATGTATTTACCTTGATGCTGTAGTGGAGGTGTTTTCCGTCTTAAATGAGCAAGGTATCTAGTTCAGTTTGCATCATGTCATTTGAAATTATTTTGGCAGTGTTTGAAACTAGCACATCCCTTTCTACTCTTGCCATCTCGAAATATACACATGTGCTGTTCACCATTTTCCATGTATTTATTTTAGCTCTGTCCCAGCCATGGATGGTCAGCAGTCGAAGGTTCCCACCAATGCAAGTAACACCCTAAAAAATAGAAATAGGAGTAGGCCTTTTCACCCCTTTAAACTTTCATCACCATTCAATTGTGGCTGATCTGGAATTCCTCATGTCCACTTTCCTGCCATTTCCTTGTATCCTGTGATTCCCTGACTAATCACGAATCTCTCTCTCTACTTCAGCCTTAAATATGCAGAAAACCATGCTGTGACTATTCCTTATAAGTCAGTTCTTTGCCAAATGTGAGAAAATCCTGACCCTAAAAATCTTCCATTATTTTCTGACCACTGATGTAAGGCTCACTAACCTGTCGTTTCTTAAATTCTTTCTGAAACAAAAGAACAACTTTGGTTATTTTACAGTCTTCTGGGACATCACCTGTGGTAAAAAGGATACAAAGATCTCTGACAAGGCCCCAGCAATCTCTTCCAGTATCCTGGGATAGATCTTATCAGGCTTAACTACTTTAATGTTTTTCAAGACCCAATCTTAATATTGACGTGCCCCAGAATAGAAACATAACCCTCTTGAATTTTACTCTCCTAGATGAATACTGATGCAATGTACTCTGTAAGAATCTCTCACACTCCCTCTGGCTACTTGCATAAATTCTCTCCATTGTCTTTAAGTAATTTGTAATTAGTTTCTTGCCCCTAATATGTGTAAAATACCTTTGGCATCCTTCTTAATAAGGACATCTTGTGGCCTTCTTTTAGCCCTCCTAATTTCTTCTTTTTGTTCTGCTTGCTTTGCATTCTTCAAGAACCTTCTTTGACTTAAGCTTCTTAAACCTTTTTCCATTTTGACTAAACTTTCGATAACTTGTCATCGAAGGTTCCAGAATCGTGCCATACTTATCTTTCATCCTTGCAGGAACATGCTGGGCCAGAACTTTGATCAACTGCCCTTTAAAATATTCCCATGTATCAGGTGTGGGAATGGCATTTGTTATGTACTGAGGGTTGGTATGTTGAAAATGTGATGAGAGCCATTAAAAAATGACAATTTTTCTTGAAATTAGTTACAATATTTGTTCTGGAATTGTTTGAAGTGTTTGGTACACTTGACAGAATTGATTTTCTTGGCTGATCTATTTATTTTATAATCGACCTGTTCAGAGATCCTTTAATGCACCTGTAGACTAGGTGGGACTTGGACTAGGGCCATCTGGTTCAGAGATAGGGACACTATTACTACACCACAAAAGCCCTTGGCTGATAGATCTACTTATTTTATAATCAACACGTACTGAAATATTAACACTCATCTCTGGAGCAGGTGGGACTTGAACCTTGGCCTTCTGACCCTCTGTGGTAGGGACACTGCTGCTGCACCAAAGCCCTTGATTTGATTTGATTAGATTAGATTAGATTACTTAGTGTGGAAACAGGCCCTTTGGCCCAACAAGTCCACACCGACCCTCCGAAGAGCAACCCACCCAGACCCTGACACTTACCCCTTTACCTGACACTACGAGCAATTTAGCATGGCCAATTCACCTATCCTGCACATTTTTGGACTGTGGGAGGAAACCGGAGCACCCGGAGGAAACCCACGCAGACATGGGGAGAATGTGCAAACTCCACACAGACAGTTGCCTGAGGCGGGAATTGAACTCAGGTCTCTGGCGCTGTGAGGTAGCAGTGCTAACCACTGTGCCACCGTGTCTGACTGATTAATAAATTATCCAGTTCATGGTGAAATTCACTTGATTACTGCTTAAACTTTCACCTTTTAATGTGGTACATGAGGGTTGTCATGATTTGTACTTAGTCAAATCTCCTATCCATAACTTTTTGAACAACAATTTGTGAAATAAAAATTGCTTTTATACGACCCTAATAAGGTAATACTGCATTAGGTCAATTTGCTGTAGAAGATTCTGAATCCACAGCAATAATTTAAATGCATTCAATGAACAATTCGAATAACATAAAAACAGAAAATGCATAAAAATAGAATTCATTTTCAGCAACTTATCCTCATAGCTATAATTTCCAGAATTTACAAATGGTCTGTTATTGTTGACTGTGAGCACCATCTGTAGTATAGTAGTGTTTGTGATTACTTTAGAGATTTAGTAGTATCCACAAACACTTTTATATAAATATTCATGTTCCAATAAGTGGAGAGAATGTGCACACTACTGGTGTTCCAGTTAGTGTTATGCACAGACTATCCATCCAGGCAATAGCTTTATTTGCTAAGGATATTTCCTACAAATTCCTCCTTATTATAACTTCATTTGAATTTTGATGTTTTTTTGAAAAAGAGATCCCATGGCAGTATATTTTAATGCTGCCAGATTTCTTGACCCCATTCCTAAATAGATCTCATTATTATGTGGAGAGTTGCGGATGACACTAAGGTCAGAGTTGTGGAGAGTTTCGAAGGATGTTGTAGGTTAGAGAGAGACATAGATAAGCTACAGAGCTGCATTGAGAGGTGGCAAATGGAGTTTAATGTGGAAAAGTATGAGATGATTCACTTTTGAAGGAGTAACAGGAATGCAGAGTCCTGGGCTAAAGTCAAGATTCTTGATAGTGTACATGAGCAAAGAGATCTGTATCCAGGTCCATCGATCCTTAAAAGTTGCCACCCAGGTTGATAGGGTTATTAAGTAGGCATACAGTATGTTAGCTTTTATTGGTAGAGGGATTGAATTTCGGAACCATGAGATCATGCTGCAGCTATACAAAACTCTGGGGCAGCCACATTTGGAGTATTACGTACAGTTCTGGTCACTGCATTATAGGAAGGCTGTGGAAGCTGAGAAGACTTACTAGAATGTTGCCTGATTATGGAGGGAAGGTCTTATGAAGAAAGGCTGAGGGACTTCAGGCTGTTTTCGTTAGAGAGAAGGAGGTTGAGAGGTGACTTAATTGAGACACGTAAGATAATCAGAGGGTTAGATAGTTAGACAGTGAGAGCCTTTTTCCTCGGATGGCAATGGCTAGCACGAGGAGGCATAGCTTTAAATTGAAGGGTGATAGATATAGAACAGATGTCAGAAGTAGTTTCTTTACTCTGTAGTAGGGGCGTGGAATGCACTGCCTGCAACAGTAGTAAACTTGCCAACTTTAAGGGCATTTAAATGGTCATTGGATAAGCATATGGACAAGAATGGAACAGTGTAGGTTAGATGGGCTTCAGATTGGTTATAGAGTCGTAAAGTCATAGGTTGGCACTACATCGAGGGCTGAAGGGCCTGTACTACGCTGTAAGGTTCTAATTTAAGAAATGCAGCATCTATCTGTTGAGAAATTGTCAACAGCTCAAGGGGATCCAGGAAAATGTTTTAGGTATATGTTCTTCAGCCTTCCTGTGTTACATTGAATAAGGACATCTGTCTGTGACTATATCATTGCAGCTTTTGACATTCTCTTCACAGCCCATTTCCACAAAACCGACAGGAGGAGCCTTATCTGCACCAGCAGATCTAGATCTTTTCACTGAGCCAACTACAAAATCGGAGGACTCTGCTAAGAAGCCACTGTCCAAGGATTCTATCTTATCTCTGTATGGTACAGGAACAATGCAACAACAACAAGGCACTCCAGGTAATGTATTGGCATAGTTCAATGTATTAAGCATTGACCAGCGGTGCATTTTGGGTTCACAAGAAACAGGATGGTTAATTTTATGGTGAATTCTAACTTGTCATATCAGTACCTTAAAGGAGTATTGCTGTAATTCTTTCAATGTTGAGTATCCTCCATTACAGGAGCATTGTTATAATAGTTTAAGTAATGCTTACACTTGATTCTTTATGGGATGGTGATGGCATAGTGGTAATATGGCTAGATGAACAATCC
The DNA here is from genome assembly GCF_037043375.1 of Chiloscyllium plagiosum. Taxonomy (NCBI): domain Eukaryota; kingdom Metazoa; phylum Chordata; class Chondrichthyes; order Orectolobiformes; family Hemiscylliidae; genus Chiloscyllium; species Chiloscyllium plagiosum. The sequence goes on from NW_028270141.1 coordinate 56,309,344, forward strand.
ATAATCTCAGATTAATCTTCTAGGCCATGGGTTTGAAACATTTGAATTCAATAAAAATCTGCAATAGAAAGCTGGCCTAATGGTGACCATGTGAATATTGTGGATTGTTGTAAAAACCAAACTCTGATGTCCTTTAAGAAAGGAAATCTGCCATCCTCCCCTCGACTGGCCTACAGCAATGTGATTGATGTTTAACTGTCCTCTGGGTAATTAGGGATGCTGCCCTGGACAGCCACATGTTCATATCTTGTTGTTGATTGGAGTTGTTTGAGCTTTGGAGTTGGAGCTTCAATGACACCTTGTACCACTACAATGATCAGTGTGACAGAATGAAACAAATGAGAATTTTGTGAATAGCATGTTTCTAGAAATGGTTACCCTGCATCTCAGGTGCTGAGGGAAATAGTTAACTGCCAAACTTGCAAGGAGGTTCAGGCAGGTACACATGAGCCCCCAGTGTAGCTTGTTCCCCAACCACTGCTCAGTGTTGCATCATCTGGGTAGTTGCAGATGTAGGTTTCTAGGCTGCAGTTGTGTTCAGGACAGTACTGGGGTTAAGAGTGCTGCAAGGGTGGAGGGTGAGGGTAAATAGCCACAATTTGTACTCCATATCAGTACCAATAATGCAGGTAGAACGAGGTTCTGCACGCAGATAATTTAGGAGTCTGAGATCTACCTGAAAGGTAGTAATCTCCAGATTGTTCCTGAAGCCACAGGAGCTTTTGCAAGTTCCGTTGGGGAGGTTTTAAATTAGTATGGCAGGGGATTGGGAACCAAGGTGAAGGCTTAAATGGGTCAGATTAAGATCAAGTTACGGGAGATAAAATGTTAGTTGGCAATGTAACCGGTGACTCAGGAAGACAAAAGAAACAAGGATTAAAAAGCATCCAGCAAAAGAAATTGAGCTGTTTATATTTTAATGCAAGGAGTGTAACAAACAAGGCAGATGAACTAAGGGCACAGGCACATAGCAGCATGTTGTTGTTACTATAACAAAATTTGGTTAAAGGAAGGGCAAAGTTGACAGTGCAATATCCCTGGAAATAGAGTTTTCAGGCAGGATAGAGTTGATGATGAAAAAGAGGGGAGGATAGCAGTATTGAATCATTCATAGTTGTGAGAAGGGCTAATATATTAAATGGGTTAACAAGTGATGCTTTATGGGTTGAGCCTAGAAATAAATAAGACAGTCACATTTCTTGGAATATACTGCAGAGCCCCAAATAGTGAGCGAGAACATGTGTGTTGACAAATTGCGCTTATAAATGGGCAATAATAATAGGAGACTTTAACCATCCCAATATCAACTGGGTTACAGACGATATAAGAAGCATAGAGAGTGAGGTTTCATGCACTACATGCAGAATTTTTTTTAAACCGTCTGTGACAAGCCCAACGAGAGGAAATGCAATTCTGTATTTCGTTTCAATAAATGAAGATGAGCAAGCGGATGAAGTGATAGTGGCCACCATATTGAGGATAGCAATTACAGTTTGGTTATATTTAGTATTATTATGGTAAAGGACAGAGATAAATCAGGAGTAAAAGTTTTAAATTAGGCAAAAGCAAATTTTACAAAACTAAGTGATTTTGTTTGAGATGGACTGGAGAAGACTACTGAAGGATAAATCACTAGTAAAATAGTGGAAGGGACTAAATAGTGAGACCCTTACAAAGTCGATGTGTCCTTGCCAACAAATAAGAATGATACTACCAAATCTAGATCCCCAGGATTAAAACACAGGGAAAAATTAAGTTTTTTAAAAAAAGCTTATGGTAGTCAAAAAAACTCAACACTGCAAATAGCCTAGAAGAGTACAGAAAGAAAGGGATAGAGTTTAAAAAAAGAAATAAGGAAATCAAAGAGAGGGCACAAACGATTCTTCGCAAGCAAGATAAAGGAAAAAACCCATCGATGTTTTACCAGTATATAAAGAATAAAATGATGGTGTTACAAAGGTGAGATTGACATCCCTCTGATGATTAAAACCAAAACACCCAAATAGGAGCATCTTAACTTGTAATCTGATGAAGAAGTGTGGCAAGGAGTATAACCTATCTCTCACACCCCTAATCTGTTATAAAGGAATGATTACATGGAATGAAATCCTTTCATTCACTCTAGAATTAACAAATAACTAGTTATTTATCTAAATCCAACAGTGAACAAATTAACTGAATTCCTAACAAACTGAACAGTTACTCCACAACTACTGCCTGTTCCCTAACTGAACCAGTTCTATTGGTATGCTGTTTCTATAACATAGGTCCCATTTGTATAAATCCAGATAATAAGAAAACAATAAATTAAAGCTTAGTTCTCAAAATTCATACAGAATATGTATTCTGGAATGCTTTTCTTCCTCTCTGCTGTTGGGGATTTATTCTCTGTAATTCTTCTGTTCTGAACGCCTCTGCATTGAATTTTGATGTCAGGAATATTAGCGAAACATACTGTGGACCTTTTATGAATAGGTGTTTTTTTTTCTGAGAGCATGGAGATTTCTCATCTCTTCTCTTCAGATGGCTGTTGGCTCTCTTCTCTATCCAATTGCCCCTATCTTTATACCCATGCAGATAAATTAATTTCTTTACAGCCTAATTGGTCCCCTGTTGTCAGTGCTATCAGATTTAAATTTAATTGACCCGAAGTCTCCAATTGCCTTTTTAAGTTAATTAGCTGAATTTGAAAAGACTACTTGGTAAAAATGCTGTTCAATACAAAATGTTTTGATCTTTGTACCTGCACTTTAACTGCTGTTCAGACATCCATTTTTAACTCAGCACTGAAAAGAACACCATCTTTTAATGAATGACACAATACTTTTCCCCCATTTTACAATTTTACCATTTTTACACACCAACTTCATGACAATAATTAAGGAAAAAGTAGGACCTATCCAGAAGGGAACTTGAGAATATGGAAAGAATTTTAAATACACTCTTTGTCCTGTATTCTCAAAGGATATAGTAATCCAAGAGAAGCATTGTGAAATATTAGACAAAATAATAAGTGTCAGAGGAACTGGAATCTTTGAAAGTGGATAAACCATCAGGACTGGATGGATTGTTTGCTAGGATGTTAGATGGTCAGGGAGGAAATTTACAATCTTCACTGGACATGGATAATGTGCTGGAGGAATGAAAATATAGTTCTGTTGCTTTAAAAGGATACAAAGAAAATGAAGTCATAGAGATGAACAGCACGGAAACAGACCGTTTGGTCCAACTCGTCCATGCTGACCAGATATGTTGCAATTGTACCAGCCTCCATCATTTCCTTTGGCAGCTCACTCCATACATGCATCACCCTCTGCGTAAAAAAGTTGCCTCCAGGTCCCCCTTATACCTTTCCCCTCTCACCCTAAGCCTTTGCCTTCCAGTTCTGTACACCCCCACCCCAGGGAAAAGACTTTGTCTATTTATGCTATCCATGCCCCTCATGATTTTATAAACCACTGGGAGGTCACCCCTCTATTGCAGAAATTATGACTGTTCATCTTGAGAAGGTTAAGAGGAGATTTGAAAGAGGTGCTTAAAATCATGGTGTGTCTGAACAGAGTTTGCAGAGAGAAACTGTTGATGGAATGATCAAAAATGAGATGACACGAAGTTGAAGCAATTGGCAAAATGTTAAACAATTATAGGCCAGTAATCTTCTGTGGTGGGCAAATTGTTAAAATCAATCCTGAGAGATTGGATGAACTGTCACTTAGGCATGCACTAGTCAGCATGGCTTTATTAAGGGAAGGTCATGCCTTACAAATTTGATTGAATTATTTGAGGAAGTGACCAGGAGGATTGATGACGGTGGTGGATGTTGTCTCCATGGATTTTAGTAAGGCATTTGATAAGGTCCCACATGGCAGACTGGTCAAAAAAGTAAAAACCCATGGAATTCAGGATAATGTGTCGAATTGGATCCAGAGTTGGCTTAGTAACAGGAAACATAAGGTATTGGTAAATGGCTGCCTTTGCAAATGGAAAGCTGTTTAAACCTGTGTTCCACAGGGCTCTGTTGGGACCACTGCTGTTCATTTTGTACATTAATGATTTGGACTCAAACATGGAGGCCACAAGTTGGTAGTTTGCAGACAACCTAAAAATTGGCTGGAGAATGGAGAGCGGTAAGCTCCAAAATGATGTAGATGGGTTGGTGGATTTGGGTAGAAAAGTGGCAGATGGAGTTCAATTCTGATAAGTTTGAAGTAATCAGTTTAGGGAAGTCAACCAGTAAATAGGAATGCACAATAAATGAGAATACACTAGATGAAGTGAGAGATCTTGGCACATAAGTGCGCATGTCCCTAAAGGTAGCAGTGCAAGCAGATAAGCTTTAAAGAACACTGTCCTTTGACTAGCGCCCTTCTGTGCTGTATTATTTCTATGTTCTATTAATGTGGATAGAAAAAAAAATAGAGCAAATTAATGTGTCATAATCCAAGAAGTTTTACAAACTGGAAAGAAACCCTTTTGTCCATCATAATTGCTCCAGTCATCAAATATCATCTTGGCTAAACCCGTTTCCCAGCACTTGGCACGGAGCCTTGTATGTTATGTGTAGAAGGGTATTCCCCTAACCGGGATTGAAGACTCAGGAGGCAGACATCTGGCATGTCTGTATTCAAGCAGAAACCAGTCAATGCAGGGAAAGGACGAAGGAATCTTCCCCGAATCTGGCTTTGACATGAGAAATTATTTTTTTCTTTAATCTTTCGCTCAGATTGAAAGCTAAATCAATGACAAACTGATTTTACAATAAAAAGCATTTTCTGTTAACAATGTGATCACTATGTTCCTCCCTCTTTCATCGTTTATGCAATCCTATGTGATTCCTGAAGAAGGGCTTGTGCCCGAAACGTCGATTCTCCTGTTCCTTGGATGCTGCCTGACCTGCTGCACTTTTCCAGCAACACATTTTCAGTATGTGATACCTAATCAATGATGGCCATTCCTATAGACACCCTCGGTTCCCATGTATCTCACGGTGTTTAGCAGACACTGTGATCTCCAGGCATTGGGATCTTTCTTTGCATCTAATTCATGTGCATTCTAAAGTTGCTTACTATGCTCCTCTGGGTTTTTATCAGGCTAGCTTATCTCTAGGGAGAGCTTGAATTCTGTTATTCATTGTATTCCATTTTAGCAAATTTAATTACTCCTCTTACACTTCCCACTGTCCGAATTATATATGAAGAAAAAACAAAAGACAGTTAGTTTTGACTGACTTTTTGCTATAGATTTGTAATATCAATTTATGTTAAAGTTAGTTATAAATTGTAGTAATTCAGTCTTCCCTACTATTAGCACTTTGTGATTAATGGGTTGTGAGCAATTTATTTTGTTTGTTTTATTTGTTTTATTTATTAAATTTATTTTATTTTGTTCTGGGTATAAGAGAAGTAATTTTCTAAAGCTAACTAATTTTCACTTCTACGTTTAAATGTTTTGTTTTAATGCTTTGATTATATGCATTTTTTTTATGCTGAAAAATACCCTTATGATTAGATTAGATTAGATTACTTAGTGTGGAAACAGGCCCTTCTGCCCAACAAGTGCACACCGACCCTCCGAAGAGCAACCATTCCCCTGCCTTTACCCCTTCACCTAACACTTCGGGCAATTCACCTAAACTACACATTTTTGGACTGTGGGAGGAAACCGGAGCACCCGGAGGAAACCCACACAGACACTGGAAGAATGTGCCAATTCCACACAGACAGTTGCCTGAGGCAGGAATTGAACCCGGGTCTCTGGCGCTGAGGCAGCAGTGCTAATCACTGTGCCACCGTGCCACCCCTAAGCAATGCTAAGATTCCTTACTAGAACTTTTTTCTTCATATTCTAAGTTATTTCAAGAAACAAAATACTATAAGATAACTTTAGCTTTGCACACACAGCTGTTTTAGTGGGCTAATAGGCTGCATCTGGCACTTGGTATCTGTTCATTTACTGGGACAGTTACCCTTTCAACTAAGGTGGCAAGAGTTACTCATTTATTGGACCTTAGGTCGTCTTGTTAGAATGTTTTGGATGGGAACAGGCTGGATCCTTTTTACTGTCCTTGGAGTGGTTTGTTCAATGGTATTGTTTTACGGTGTGTGAGAGCAGGCTGTTTTGCTTAGTTTCGTCTGCCATTTTGTTTTAACAGACATGGGCCACCTTATTTTGGCCAAGAACAGGCCACCCCTGCAGTATTGAATTTCAAGTGCTCATCTAAATAGTTCATAAATCCCCATCTCCTGCGGTTCCACATGTTGGCTACCTTACTGATTTTTGAGGGGCCCTATTCTCTCCCTAGTTACCCTATTGTCCTTGATGCATTTATAAAATATTTGCCAAAGCTATCTCATGTCCCCTTTTTGCCCTCCTGATTTCCCTCTTAAGTATACTCCTACTGCCTTTATACTCTTGTCATGCTGGATGACTAGTGAAATTGAGGTTTTGGCTTTAAAAAAAAGGAAGCATATGTCAGGTATAGACAGCAGAGATCAAGTGAATCCTTAGAGTATAAAGGCAGTAGGAGTGTACTTAAGAGGGAAATCAAGAAGGCAAACAGGGTTAAGGAGAATCCAAAGGAATTTTATAAATTTTAAGGGTAACTAGGGAGAGAATAGGGCCCCTCAAAAATCAGCAATCAGCCTATGTGTGGAACCGCAGGAACTGGGGAAAAAGCTAAACGAGTATTTTACATCAGTCTTTACGGTGGAAAAGGACATGGAAGATCCAGAATGTGGGGAAATAGATGGTGTCATCTTGAAAAATGTCTGTTTCAGAGCAAGAGGTGCTCGATATCTTAAAACGTATAAAGGCCCATAAGTCCCCAAGACCTGATCCGGTGTACCCTAGAAATCTGTAGGAATCTAGGGAAGTGATTGTTGGGCCTTTGCGGAGATATTTGTATCATCGATAGTCACAGGTGAGGTGCCTGAAGACTTGGGCATTGGCTAACGTGGTACCACTATATGAGAAAGGTGGTAAGGAAAAGCCAGACCAGTGAGCCTGACATGCTTGGTGTGCAAATTGTTGGAAAGAATCCTGAGGGACAGAATTTACATGTATTTGGAAAGGTAAGGACTAATTAGGGATAGTCAACATGGCTTTAGCGTGAGACATAGTGTCTCACTAACTTGATTTTTTTTAAGGAATTGATGTGGGCGGTGGATGTGAACTGTATGGGCATCAGTAAGGCAAGATTCCTCATGGTAGACTGGTTGGCAAAGTCAGATCACATGGAATACAGGGCGAACTAGCCATTTGGATACAGAATTGGCTCAAAGGCAGAAGACAAATGTTGGTGGTGAAGGGTTGCTTTTCAGACTGGAGGCCTGTGACCCATTGGTGTGCCTCAAGGATTGGTGCTGGACCCATTGCTTTTCATCATTTATAAAAATGATTTGGATGTGAACTTAGGAGGTATAGCTAGTAAGTTTGCAGGTGACACCAAAATTGGAAGTGTAGTGAACGGCCAAGAATGTTACCTTGGAGTACAATAGGATCTTGATCAGATGGGCCAATGGGCTAATGAGTGGCAGATGAAGTTTAATTTAGATAAAAGTGAGGCGCTGCATTTTGGAAAGGCAAATCAGGGCAGGACTTACACACTTAATATTAAGGTCATGGGAAGTGCTGCTGACCAAAGAGACGTTGGAGTGCAGGTTCATAGTTCCTTGAAAGTGGAGTCTCAGGTGGGCAGGATAGTGAAGAAGGCATTTGCTATGTTAGCCTTTATTGGTAAATGAATTGAGTATAGGAGTTGGGCGGTAATATTGTGGCTGTACAGGACATTGGTTAGACGACTTTTAGAATACTGCGTTCAGTTCTAGTCTCCCTGCTATAGGAAAGGTATTGTTCACCTTGAAAGGATTCAGAGAAAATTTACAAAGTTGTTGCCAGGGTTGGAAAGCTGGAGCTATAGGGAGAGGCTAAATAGGCTGGAGCTACTTTCCCTGGAACACCAAAAGCTGAAGGGGTGACCTTAGAGAGGTTTATAAAATCATGAGCATGGGTAGGGTGAATAGCGAGGTCTTTTCCCTGGCGTGGGGGAGTCCAAAACTAGAGGCATAAATTTAAGGTGAGGGGGGAAAGATTTAAAAGAAATCTAAGGGGCAATGTTTTCACGCAGAGGATGATGTGTGTATGGAATGAGCTGCCAGAGGAGGTGGTGGAGACTGATACAGTTACAACATTCAAAATTGCTTAATTTTGATTTTAAAATAGCCAATGACCAATGAAGTTGTTTCTTGGACTGGACACCTGTAACTAGTGGTGTTCCAAAGGACTCAGTGCTGGGACCTTTGTTATTTACATAAATGGTCTGGATGTGAATGTACAAGATATGATTAGTAAGCTTGCAGGTGATTTTTTAAAAAAGATTGGGGGGTATCCTTAATAGCAAGGAAGGTTATCAAAATTTCAGAGGGATCTTAATCAGATGGGGAAGTGGGCTGAGAGATTGGCAAATGCAGTTCAATACAGATGAGTGTGAGGTGTTGCACTTTGGAAAATCAAACCAAAGTGGAACCTATACAGTAAATGATAAGGTCTTGAGTGTTGTGGTACAGAGGGGCCTAGGAGAACAAGTACATAGTTCTTTTGGAAGTGGCGTCAAAGGTAAATAGGGCGGTGAAGAAGGCATTTAGTATGCTGGCATTGATCGGTCAAGGCATTAAGTATAGGAATTGGGATGTTATGTTACAGTTGTGTGAGGCCGCACTTTGAGTATTGTGTAGTTTTTGTCATCCTGTTATAGGAAATACCTAATTAAACTGGAAAGAGTGCAAAGAATATTTATGAGGATATTGCCAGGACTGGTAGATCTGAGTTGTAGGAAGACATTGGCCAGGATAGGAATTTATTGGAACATAGGAGAATGAGGGGCAACCGTATTGAGGTGTATAAAATCATGAGGGGCATTGATTGGATGAATGCATATAATTTGTTTCCCGGGGATGAGGAATTGAAAACTAAAGGGCATATGTTTAAGATGAGAGGGGAAAGATTGAAGAAGGACACAAGGGGCAAATTATTCATACAGTAGTTGGTGCGTATATGGAATGGGCTGCCCATTATATGGAATATGACCCTCCCTCCACTGCTGTCTAGAGGGGGAAGAGAATTTCACAGACTTGGAAAAGATTTCTCCTATTTCTATCTTAAATAAGTGGCCTCCTATTTGTAAATTGTGTCTACTAGTTTTAATCTCTCCTGCAAGCAGAAGCATCCTTTTAGCATCCATTCTGACCACATTCTGCAGGATCATTGTACATATTTGAATAAAATCACTACAATTGGACATTGCAAATCTGGTTTGGAACCAAATGGTACACGTTCATAATTTTAACTGATGAGTGAGGATTCAAATTATTGTATGTGGGATACCCTGTACACTATATGGCTGCCCACACAGAGTAGCATTAGAATTGTTACAAATGAGAATAGGCATTGAAATTAAGTATCACTATTTCAAGTCAGCAATCGTAATTGGGAAAGTGATTTGCTAATTTCTTGATTTTGTTTGGAAGTGCACAAGATAATTCAGTAATTTTAGTCTCTTTCAATATTTTATTCACTAAAATACCTGGTGAGAAATGTTTTGCACTATTCACACTGTAATCTACAAACCAATACAGGTTGAACATTCCTAAACTGTTCATTCTCAAATTCAATTATTCTCTGTCCAAATCATATTTTCAGGAGAAAACACAAGTAAGTAATCCAAATTGAACTCTCACAAGAACAGTTTGAGTGGTCTCATTTTTGGCTTGGCCATAGGTTGAATTCAGGGGTGGTGTACACATGCAGCACTAATATCTTTGAATGACCAAGAAAGAAGAACATAAGTCACAACCGTAAATGTAAACTGTTTTTCTCCCTTCTCAATGCTATCCAGAACAGCTAAGAATTTTGTATCTTCGTTTCAGGCTTCCAGGAATTGCAGTAATTTGCTGTTATGTAAATTTTGAGGTAGCTTCATAATGAACTTTCTCATTGATTCTTTGGCAAGAAAAAGAGTTGGATAACAATGCACTATAAAGTGTTTAAATCCCTACTCACGACTTGTTGTTTAAGACTAATCCTCATGATACTGCATTCAATGAATCCTAGCATTAGCTGAATTGAGAATAGTTGGAGTTAAAATTCCTGTTGACAGTGAATGAATGTTGCAGCTTATGAGCTTCTTTAAATTGATGATCTCTTTACATGTCCCATCCGGAAGCTGAATTTTCCTAAAAGAAACTGAGCATTGTGAAAATACAGTTTTGGTTCCCTTATCTGAGGAAGGATGTTTTTACTATACTGGAAGTGCAGTGAGGTTCACCAAATTGATTTGTGGGATGGCAGGACTGACACATGAGGAGAGATTAAGTCAGTCAGGATTGTATTCACTGGAATTGAGAAGAATAAGGGAAGATCTCAGTTAAGCCTATAAAATTTAACAAGACACAACAGTCAGATTCAGGAAGAATGTTTCTGATGGTGGGAAAGTCCAGAAGCAGGGATCCAAGTTTAACAATAAGGGGTAAATCCTTAACTAAGATGGGGAGAAATTTCTTCACCCTGAGAGTGGTGAACCTGTAGAATTCACTGCCACAAAAAGTGGATGCAGTCAAAACATTGCTTTTGTGAAGGAGGTAGATATTGCTCTTGTGGCTAAAGGGATCCAGGGATAATAGGGAGGGCAGTATTAGGAGAAAGTGAGGACTGCAGATGCTGGAGATCAGAGCTGAAAATGTGTTGCTGGAAAAGCACAGCAGGTCAGGCAGTATTAGGGGATTGCGTTTGCTGGTCAGCCATTATTCTATTAATTAGCAGAGCTAGCTTGATGAGTTGAATGACCGACTGCTCCTAATTTCTGTTTCCAAATGTACAGGGCTGCGTGTGATGGATTGTGCATACAGCATGCTGGCCCATGTATGTTCTCTATGCACTGTCTAAGAGTGTGTCTGTGTATTTAGAAAACTGGGCAATCTCAAAATATAGTTCATCGTATATGTTATTAGGATAAGGAGACAATTCACCAGCAAAAGTTTCTCCCAACAAAAAGATTAGCATTTTGTGCTTAATTAAATATTTACAATGTACAACTTTTATTTCACACATTGTACACCAGAAATAATATTTTGAAATGTAGGTATCCAGTTCAGGATTTTCTAGGCAGTTCACAATAACGGTTTTACTTTCGATTCGGAGATGCCGGTGTTGGACTGGGGTGTACAAAGTTAAAAATCATACAACACCAGGTTATAGTCCAACAGGTTTAATTGGAAGCACACTAGCTTTCGGAGTGACGCTCCTTCATCAGGTGATTGTGGAGGGGTCGATCGTAACACAGAATTTATAGCAAAAATTTGCAGTGTGATGTAACTGAAATTATACATTGAAGAATTGATTGTCTGTTAAACCTTTCATCTGTTAGAATACAGTGATAGTTTCACTTCTTTCATGTGTAAATCACAAAACCCTTTTTTTTAAAGTTGCATTCTCGGGTTAGCTGTTAACAATGGTGATAGCTAGACAATATGTTGAAGTACAAAGTTAAAAATCACACAACACCAGCTAGCTATCACTAGTTATGCTACAGTTTTACAGAACTTTCATTAGGCCGTACTTGGAATATCGCGTACAGTTCTTGTCACCACACTACCATACGGATGTAAACGCTTTCAAAAGGTTGCCCGGAATGTTGCCTGGTTTTGGTGATTTTTGCTGTGAAGAAAGGTTGGATAGACTAGGAGTGTTTTCACTGGAATGCACTCCTAGTTGAGGGGTAACCTGATGAAGTTTATACAGTTATGAATGGCATGAATAGAGTATAAAGTATGACGCTTTCCCCCAGGGAGAAGGGGTCAATTACTAGGGGACACAGTTTCAAGGTGCAGGGTTCAGGGTGGTTTGTTTAAAAGAGATGTGCAAGGCAAGTGTTTTACACAAAGGGTGATGAGTGCCTGGAGTGCGCTGCCAGAGGTGATGGTGGAAGTAAGCACACTAGCAGCATTCAAGACGCACCTGGATAAAAACATGAATAGGAAGGAAATAGAAGTATATGGATCCTGGAAGTGAAGACAGTTTTAGTATGGAAGGGCAAAATGTGTTGGCGTAATTTTGGGCTTCTTCCTGTACTGTTTTTATTTGTTCTATTCAGACTCTCCCTATAGCTCAAAGCGTCCAACTCTGGCAACATCCTTGTAAATGTTTTCTGTGTGGTGAATTTGCATTTGCAGAATTATTTGTAGATGCTTTATATGTTGCTCAAAAAGCACATAATCTCTACTTCCTCTTAGCTAACCAATCCATGCTTACATGTTACTCCCTATACGATGTGAAGTACACCACATCTACTTCTACAGTGTACAACCTGAAGATCATTACAAAGTGCAGCCATAATGCATCAGAGCGTGGAGAGCATGTTATTTGGACTTATACAATTTATTTATGTTTTTATAGCTGCCTGAAGTTGATTTGCATTTTGTGAAGAATGCCCTGATATCACTTGGTAATTTCACTGCATTATTCTTTCCAGCTGCTGTGTTCATGGCACCTTCTTCGATGTCATATGTCTCTCACCCTGCAGCCAGCTATCCAAATTTCCCTAACCTTGGAACACCTATGCCGGCACCTACAGGCATGATGGGCAATATGATGGGGCAGTCGGTGGGTATGGTGGGCCAGCCAGCAGGGATGGTGGTTGGCATTGGAATGGCAAATGGATTTATGGGTAATGTGCAAACTGGTGCTGTCCGAGTTCCAGAGAATATGGTGGCTCCCCAAGCAGGAATGGTGGGAAATTCATACAATGTGCAACAAAGCCAGCAACCACAGTGGAATCTCAGTCAGGTCAGTGAAGTTTCTTTATTGATTTAGTCAAAAGGAGCAAGAAGTCCTTTTACAGCAGAATTATTGATTCTCAATAATATGTGACGCTGATTTGTTAATTTACTGGTGTCTTCTGTAGACATTTGCTACATTGTTTCTCCACTGCAGTAAATCATGTGATGACTGATGTTTCTGTATCAGATACTGTAAAAGATGCCCATATTACACGGGAGGGTGCTTTTGAAGCTAGCTGCCTGAGGTGTGCATTAATCATTTTCCCAAAGGTTATAACTGAAAATGTTCGTTTCGTATTAGTCTTGCCTTAAATTCATCTTGTTCACCAATGTCCTTTAGGGAAGGACATCTGCCATCCTTACTTGGAAATAAATATTGACTTTGCCAGTGGTATCCACATCCCATGAAAAAAAAACTTAGCAAGGCCAAGGAGTGTTACCAAGCAATTTGACCAGATCATAAGCAAGCTTCATAGTGTCATCTGTCCTCTCTGGAAGAAATCCAATGCTGGTGATTGATTTTCATTTTCAGTTTTTCCCTTGTGTGCCTTGGAGGGCTAAGATTAATCGCAGTCCAGCAGCTATTACACAGGATGAGATTGCTCACTCAATACTGGCGAGTGATAAAACCTGTCACCATCTGTTCTGTCTTTGGATATAATACTGCTGCAGTGATGCACTGATGAGCAGTCAGTATAAACTTAAAACTGTTTTATCTTGGTGAGGCATTGTGTCTCTAGTGCTGCATACAATTAGACTACAGTGTATATGCTTACAGGTGCCCAAAACTCTAATCACATCAGAAAGGTTTTTGTATGATTCTAAATGGAATTGGAAAGCATTTCCAAAAATAATGGAACTCATTAAATGATCAGTCATAAATTGGGAGAACATCATTAATGCATATTAAAAATGATAGTAAAATTTTCTTGCAGGAGTGTCCATTTCCCCAGTATCCATTCAGCACTATGTCCTACCAGCCATTGTTATGAGAATTGGCAGCAATTGGCTAGCTACTGAAAATTCATAGAATGAACCATTGGGACACAGTACTGTATTATGTTTGGAGTTGGTCCAAGGAAGACTAGTTCTGCATGACATCCCCATAAGTGCTTCAGGGTCACCAACACCCAAACCTAGCAAGTTAAAAGATTGCTTACCTCTTTTATTAGTGTAACTTGTGAATTAATGTGCATTTGGCACATGAACACATGAGTTTAAATTAGATACGTTTGTTTTTCTGTTCAAAATCTAGTAGCTCATATATGTGGAGCCCTTGGAGCATTGCTATTGATTTCATAATTGCACATTGTATAATGTGCTGCCTAGTGTCTGTATGTCAATAAGCATTGGATTAGCATGAGTTTAGGTAGGAAATTCAGCGGTTTTACCTTCCTATGGACCAATGAGAATAACCTCATACTGATTTGAAGATGCCGGTGTTGGACTGGGATGTACAAAGTTAAAATTCACACAACACCAGGTTATAGTCTAACAGGTTTATTTGGAAGCACTAGTTTTTTGAGCACTGCTCTTTTATCAGGTAGTTGTGGAGTATAAGATCATAAGACACAGAATTTATAGCAAAAGTTTACAGTGTGTAACTAAAATATATATATTGTTTGTGAAGTCTCTCATCTTTTAGAATGAACATGTTAGTTTCAGTTCTTTCATATGTAAATCACAGAATTTTTTTAAAGTTAGTTTCACAAGTGAACTTTAACAGTTGGTGTCATGTTGGCCCAGAAAATGCATTGAAGGTGTGAGGTGCCCTGTGTGAGATGCCTTGTATGAGACTGTCTGTGCCACAATGTTCAGAATGATTCTAATCTAAAAAATGTATTTACAGAATCTTGGATGAATTCATGCAGTTTTTGAGCAAAATAAAATGTAATTTTGTAAGTACAAATTCACCCCACAAACTTAAGTGTGTGTGTGTATGCATTTGGCGGGGGGGGGAGAAAGGGAGGTTATGAGTCCCTATGAGAGAGTGTGTGTGAGTGAGTGTAAAGGGGTTTAAGTTTGAGAGAGTGAGTGTGTGGGAGAGCTTGTTTATGTGTGTGGATTTGTAGGAGTGTGTGTGTCTGTCTGTGGTGCAGTGGGATCACCTGTAGTGTGACATGAACCCAAGGTCGCGGTTGAGGCCATCCTCATGGGTACCGAACTTGGCTATCAGCCTCTGCTCAGCCACTTTGCGTTGTTACCTGTCCTGAAGTCCACCTTGGAAAATGGTCACTTCAAGTTCCAAGGTCAAATGTCCCGGACCACTGAAGTGTTCTCTGACTGGGAAGGAATACTCCTGTCTGTTGATTGTTGTGCGGTGTCCATTCATCTGTTGCCATAGTCTCTGCTCGGTCTCGTCAATGTACCATGCGTCAGGGCATCCTTGCCTGCAGCTAATGAGATAGACAATGCTGGTTGAGTTGCATGAGTACCTGCCACGTACATGGTGGGAGGTGTCCCCAATCATAATGGTGGTATCCGTGTCGACATTCTGACACGTCTTGCAGCGTCTACAGTGACAAGGTTGTATGGTATTTTTCAGCTCCTGGGATGTACTGGACAATGAAGGGTACCCTGTCGGATGCAGCTCATGTCTGTCTCCTGAGGAGATCATTACGGTTCCTTGCTGTGGCACATCGGAACTGGCACTCGAGTTGAGCATCATGCCCCGTTCTTAAGAGTGCTTCCTTGAGTATTTCCAGGTGCCCGTCACGTTCTTCCTCATGTATAGGGCTTGTCCATGGCTATTTTAATATGTTTCGGGTGGAAGCTGGAGAAGTGTAACATCGCGAGGTTAACTGTGGGTTTGCAGTCGAGTGGCGGTACCCATCCTTAATGGAGATGCATGTGTCCAAAAATGAAACAGATAGTAGAGAGTAATCAGTGATGAGTTTGATGGTGGGATGAAATTCCTTGATATCACTGTGTAGTTTTTCTCAGTGACTCCCTGCCATGGGTCCAGAGGAAGAAAATATTGTCAATATATCTGGTATATAATGCAGCAAAGAAGTCTTGTTCGAATATGTGCATGAAAATGTTGGCATATTGGGGTGCAAATTTGGTCCCTATGGCTGTTACGTGTGTCTGAATGAAGAACTGGTTGTCAAAGGTGAAAATGTGGTCGAGGATAAAGCGGATGAGTTGTAGGACGGTGTTCGGAGATTGGCAGTTGGTGTTGAGTACGGAGGCTGTCGCTGCAATGCTGTCATTGTGGGGGATGTTAGTGTAGAGTGCTGACACGTCCATTGTGACAAGGAATGTTCCTGGTTTGAATGGTCTGTTGGTGCTGAGTTTCTGTAAGAAATCTGTAGTGTCGCAACAGAAGCTGGGGGTCCCCTGTACAATTGGTTTCAAGATGCCTTCGACATAATCAGAGAGGTTCTTGCACAGAGTCCCATTGCCTGATACGATGGGATGTCCTGGTGTGTTTGCTTTGTGTATCTTCGGAAGGCAGTGGAAGTCATCTACACGAAAAGTACATGGGATGAGGGCACGTAGGGAACTCTGAATTAGTGGTTCTGATCCATGTGTTTAGTTCACGGGTATGCTGTTTGATCAGATTGGCTGGTAGTTGCCTGTAGTGTTCCTGGTTGTTCAGTAGTCGGTAAACTTCCTTGCAGTAGTCTGTTCTATTCTGAATGACGATGGCTCCTCCTTTATCTGCTGGCTTGATGACAACGTTATGATTAGTTTTGAGAGTAGCATAGTGTTGAGTTCTGATTGGGTGATGTTTTGCTCAGCCTTGTGGCTGCGGCCCTCCGGTGGGGTCCAAGTTGACTCCTCCTTTGGTTGCTCCTGTACGGATCCCTGTGATGACTGTTCTGGTTCCTCGGTGGGCTTACTGGGATCACTGCTAGCATCTTGAAAGAATACCTGGAGTCTCATTTGTCTGATGAATTCCTCCATGTCTGCTGCAAGACTCATGGGGTCCATTTTGGTGGTGGGGCAGAAATTGAGACCCCTGCTAAGAGCTTCAATCTCTTCCAGTTGAAGGGCATGGTCAAATAAGTTGACGATCGACTTCCCTGTGGTGATAACGTTTTCCACTGTGGTGCCAGAGTGGGCTTGGTTACTGCTGGTGGTGATGCCAAGTTTCTCCAGTTTCTTGTTCTCGGTGTATGTATGTGATATGGTTTTGTCGCATTGCCTGTTTGGCAACGTCCCGCAAGATTCAAAAGGATTGCGGATTCCAAACCCGCTGAAATCAACCTACAACATAGACTATGTGGAGAGACTTTGCCACTGCACTCCTTGCAGTGACACACTACAGGTGACCCGACTGCATGACACGCACACACTCTCTTGGGCGCGCTCCGTCTCGCTCTCGCACGCTCACATTCTCTCTCACACACTCACAGGCAGATGCACACACACACACTCTGATACACAGACACACTCTCGCTCTCATGCTTGCTCTCTTCCAGTCACAGACACACTCAGATACTCCAACACACGGACACACACATTCTGAAACAGACATGCTCCCAATCTGGCTTGCCCGCGCTCTCTGGCTCGCTCGCCCGCGCTCTCTGGCTCGCTCGCCCGCGCTCTCTGGCTCGCTCGCCCGCGCTCTCTGGCTCGCTCGCCCGCGCTCTCTGGCTCGCCCGCCGGGGCGCGCTCTGTCTGGCCCGCCCGCCGGGGCGCGCTCTGTCTGGCCCGCCCGCCGGGGCGCGCTCTGTCTGGCCCGCCCGCCGGGGCGCGCTCTGTCTGGCCCGCCCGCCGGGGCGCGCTCTGTCTGGCCCGCCCGCCGGGGCGCGCTCTGTCTGGCCCGCCCGCCGGGGCGCGCTCTGTCTGGCCCGCCCGCCGGGGCGCGCTCTGTCTGGCCCGCCCGCCGGGGCGCGCTCTGTCTGGCCCGCCCGCCGGGGCGCGCTCTGTCTGGCCCGCCCGCCGGGGCGCGCTGTGTCTGGCCCGCCCGCCGGGGCGCGCTGTGTCTGGCCCGCCCGCCGGGGCGCGCTGTGTCTGGCCCGCCCGCCGGGGCGCGCTGTGTCTGGCCCGCCCGCCGGGGCGCGCTGTGTCTGGCCCGCCCGCCGGGGCGCGCTGTGTCTGGCCCGCCCGCCGGGGCGCGCTGTGTCTGGCCCGCCCGCCGGGGCGCGCTGTGTCTGGCTCGCCCGCCGGGGCGCGCTGTGTCTGGCTCGCCCGCCGGGGCGCGCTGTGTCTGGCTCGCCCGCCGGGGCGCGCTGTGTCTGGCTCGCCCGCCGGGGCGCGCTGTGTCTGGCTCGCCCGCCGGGGCGCGCTGTGTCTGGCTCGCCCGCCGGGGCGCGCTGTGTCTGGCTCGCCCGCCGGGGCGCGCTGTGTCTGGCTCGCCCGCCGGGGCGCGCTGTGTCTGGCCCGCCCGCCGGGGCGCGCTGTGTCTGGCCCGCCCGCCGGGGCGCGCTGTGTCTGGCCCGCCCGCCGGGGCGCGCTGTGTCTGGCCCGCCCGCCGGGGCGCGCTGTGTCTGGCCCGCCCGCCGGGGCGCGCTGTGTCTGGCCCGCCCGCCGGGGCGCGCTGTGTCTGGCCCGCCCGCCGGGGCGCGCTGTGTCTGGCCCGCCCGCCGGGGCGCGCTGTGTCTGGCCCGCCCGCCGGGGCGCGCTGTGTCTGGCCCGCCCGCCGGGGCGCGCTGTGTCTGGCCCGCCCGCCGGGGCGCGCTGTGTCTGGCCCGCCCGCCGGGGCGCGCTGTGTCTGGCCCGCCCGCCGGGGCGCCCTCTCTGTCTGGCTCGCCCGCCGGGGCGCCCTCTCTGTCTGGCTCGCCCGCCGGGGCGCCCTCTCTGTCTGGCTCGCCCGCCGGGGCGCCCTCTCTGTCTGGCTCGCCCGCCGGGGCGCCCTCTCTGCCTGGCTCGCCCGCCCTGTCTCGCTATCACTCTCACACACTCACAGACACTCCAATACACAGGCACACACTCCAATGCAGATGCTCTCACGCGCTCTATCTCACTCTCTCACTGTCACGCTCTCGCCCACGCACACTCGCCCCGACATTCTCGCCCCGACACACCGATGCTCTCACCCTCTGTCTCGCCTGCGCTCATGATCACATTCTCGGATACTCCGACACACAGACACACTGCCCTCTGTGTCCCGCCCGCGCACTCAGATACTCTGACACACACCTACACGCAGGCATACTCATGCAGCCTTTCTCTCATATGCTCACACATACACACCCACCCTCTCACACATTTGTACCTTTTACATTCTCTCTCTCTCACTCTCACTCTCACAAGCATTCACAGCTCTCACGTGCTCACACACACACACAATTTGTGGGGTGATTTTGTACTTGCAGAATTACATTTTATTCATTCAATAACTGCATGAATCCATTTCAGATTCTGTAAATGTATTATTTAGATAGAATCAGTCTGACCATTGTGGCGCAGTGTCACAGGGCACCCCACACCAACATGGCACCCATTGTTAAAGTTCACTTGAGAATGTAACTTTAAAAAAATTCTGCGATTTCCATATGAAAGAACTGAAACCACCATGTTCATTCTAAAACCTGAGAGACTTAACAAACAATCCAAGTAGTTTTCAATGTATAATTTCAGCTACATCACACTAAACTTTTGCTATAAATTCTTTGTCTTATGATCTTGTACTCCACAACCACAGGATGAAGGAACAGTGCTCCAAAGCTAGTGCTTCCAAATAAACCCGCTGAACCGATTTTTACCTTAATCTCAGTACTAGTATTCTAATAGGTAAAAGCAATGACTGCAGATGCTGGAAACCAGATTCTGGATCAGTGGTGCTGGAAGAGCACAGCAATTCAGGCAGCATCTGACGAGCAGCTGCTCGTCGGATGCTGCCTGAATTGCTGTGCTCTTCCAGCACCACTGATCCAGAACTAGTATTCTAATGTCAACTGTACAGATGACTTTCTATTTAATGTATGTGGTAAAGCTTTTGGTGTTGTTTTTATTTATATATTTTAGAAGTAACAATTGGATATTGATTAGACCATCCAGATAAACTGTAGCAACAAACTCTTCAGACTGATGACCTCTTTATCTGGCATTCACTAACAGTAATATGTGCAGTCAAAATTGATTCTGTTGTAAAACAGTTTGTACAATACCTATTTCTCCTTGCTGACCTCACCCCCTCTCTCACCAGTCAGTCCTTCGGCATCTTGGCTTAGTCACCACCCACTCCCCACCCAGTCCTCCACCCTCACCCTCCCTCATCCACCCTTGCCCTCTGCCTTCACCTTCGAGCACCCGAAATTCCCTCTCCCTTGCCCTGTCTCCGTGGCCTCGCCTTCCCTACCCTCCTCACTTGCCCACCCACCCCCTCTTCGCCTGCCCTCCCTCTTCCTCCTTGCCTGCCCCCCGCCCTCCCCTTCCCATGCTCACATTTCTCCACTGTGTCTCTGTCACTTTATTTTCCTCGATCAAAGTCAGTTTAAGAAACTAGCAGGATGATTGTTGACTCACATATCACAATTATCTGCTTTCTCTTGGGGAGCATCCGATTAGAAATGTTTTTGTGTAATGTGTTCACAGGTGAATCAGCAGATGGCTGGGATGAACCTAAGTTGCCCGACTGGTGTAATGAGCTTCAGCCAAGCTGCAGGCACAAAGGGAGGATGGACAGGCAACCCAACAGGGCAGACACTTAGTACTCAACTGTGGAAATAATGCAAAGCATGCGTTGAGGCTGCATTCCTGTAGTTCTCCATCATCTCAATTGCATAACAGACTCTTGTTATTCTCTTGATGCAAAAAGAAATACTCTGGATTGACTGCTTCATATTACTTAGTTTGATCTAGACTATTCTTGGCTGTCTATTGTTGAATCAGTCAAATGAAGTCATTCCCTGGTTAAACTATGGGGTACCAGTTTCAGAAGTTTCCCCCCCCTTAGTCTTTTCTAAAATGTATCCATCATATGCTGTCTGAACAGTTCACAATAAACTGTAATGATATTGTATGTGACTTTGTAGCTAGTACATGTACTGCTAAGGAAAGAAAGTGAATTGTCATTTTGGCAGCCTCCCTCCAGAAACCCAGTACCCTCTAACAAAAATCACCTGTACTCCCTGTAGAAGAAATTGTATGAACTGCTGTGTTAAATTACTAGGTGTACATGTGTTTAAAAAACATTTCCTGGATTACCATCCTTTTGTTTTTTGTTCCAACATTTTTTTTCTTTGTGATGATACTATGATGTGGAGCAAATAAAAGAAACAAAATTAGAGGAAAAATAAATCTGGATAGTAGATGATGAATGATTTGGACTTTTATTTGGATTTAGATCCCAGGAATTGAAAACAGAATGTTTATGTTGCAACTCAGGTTTGAACTGTTTTACTGCAATTGGCAAATTAACTATTGTGAGCTAGCGAGCCCAGAGGTACTCTGTACCTTATTGCATGTTAATTTGTCAGTATATTTTTTACTTTCACCACTTAAAGCTTTCTTACATTTGGGGAATCGGCATCACCTTCTTGTACCACACCTTCCTCTTTGAAAAAAATTAGCAGTACGTTGACTTAAATATTTAAAGACTGCTAATATCAACTATGTAATGCAAACTGTCAAATGTGACATTTTAATTTGTTGCAAGGTTCTGAAATAAATAACACATAGCCTTAAGTGTCTGCTATGAATCAGTGTTTAACAAAGTTGAAATTCTAATCTATTTGAAATAAATTTTAGTAATGCTGCTAGAAATGATTAATGTGTTGGTAGTTTTCAATACCATGATAATCTGTAATTGACAACTTTGTAACTATCAAATTGAAAGTAGCCTCTAGTGCTTTGTGTGTCTCTAATTTTAATTTATTTTGCCACCCATCCAAGAACACTCCATGCACAATGCCACTATATATTGCCATGATAGCTCAAATAACATCACAAGGCTAACAGATATTCCAAGTTTGTTTTCAACTGTTTGAACTAATTGTAATTAGATGTGCAGGTCTTTGAAAAGGCAAGCAAAAAAATATTTTCACAAAATATTTGTGCTCCTTCTACCCATCACTGTAGCTTATCTGAGAAATGTCCCTGAAGAGGGAAGGTTTAGATAACTGGTTGAGGCAGTGGCAAAACGGTTGAGATAAAATTCTTGTTGCCTATTTCCTTTGAAAAGCAGAAAAAAAATTAACAAAGTACAGGATTCAAATTCCTACCCCTTAATGTATTAAAAATTTATAGCACCAATTACAAATTATTGATGCACATCACATCAAACTGTTGCACCTTAAACAGTTTAAGTTTTAAAGTCACCTTGCTAGTCATGTACGAATGTTCAAACCTGCTATTGTAATAGAAATGACATTTTTTTCAGAGCGTTTTGAGTTTTATATCTTTGTTAAACTTAATGGCTATTTAATAACAGGTGCTTAAAGAGTTATCAGCTAAATGCGCCAAACATGAACAGGGTAACTGTGCAGAGCACTTGCCATAAACTTGAGTTTCCCACGAGCTACGTCCAGGTTTATTACTGCAGTTGTGTTTACATATATGGTGCCTAGTATAGCAAGTATGTTATTTCACTGTATTAAATCAATTAAACCTCAATCAGTTGTGCATCTTTTGTGTCTCAAAATTATTTCATGTGTTGGTTGCACCAGTAAGATGGTATTCCAATTAAGTTCATTCAAACTTTAAATTTCAGTGTCAGTACTAACCAGATTATTGTTACACTTATGTAAATTCACTGAGTCAGAACCACACTGAAATTAGTGTGTGTGAGGCGAACTGGAGCAGATACTGTCACTCCTCTTCAAAGTCAATTTGAGCCTTAACAGCTGATTGACAGTAGACATGTTTAGTGCCATTGAGAGTGTGGTTTTAGCTTGTCCATGCGTATTCACAGAACTGTGCTGCATTCAGTTTCTCTGTTAACTACTGGGATTATAGTGTTGAAAAACCATGTCTCTTCCACAAGAACTTGTGATATCAATGTTTAAAGTAATGGAAAATATGAAGTATACATGTGTAAAAATGATTCCGCTACACATCTGGGACTTTCATTTGTCTGCAGCACATCTTTTATTGAATGAATTTCATGCTAAGAACTTTGTAGATGGAAAAAAATGAAGCTTTTGTAAACTTTTGCAGCTCTGTGAACTGTTTCCCTTGGAAAATGTCCGATGTGAATAGTTTCTTCCTGCTGCTGTCACAGCTTCTTGTAGACTGTTCAGACTCAATTTTTACAGAGCACCTGTTGGGCTCCCTTGTCCACATGAATCTTGATAGGCTCAGACCAGTGATTTCTAGACTTCAATGTGAATTACATCCTGGTTGTGCTTGGGTTCATATACAAGGTTTGCCTTCTCGGTCCGTGTGTGCCAAACAAGCACCTAAAACACGAAAGGAAATAATTTGTTTCTCTTCAAATAGGAGAAGGAGACCATTACGCCTATGGCATATCTTTTAAGTGATTCTCACTCCCCTCCTTCCTCTGGTAATGTGCATTTCCTGTTTTCTGTTAATTATCTGTGCTGCTTGGATAGCTTTTTATTTTAAGCAAAAATGGATTCGATAATCTTTTAAACAGTGCATTCCAGATCATCATCATGTGCTACATTTTAAAAAATTCTAATTTCTCCTTCAATATTTTATTGATTAACTTAAAACTTTAATTTCCGGTTGCTGTCACTGAGTGCAATTTCGCCCTAACGATTATATCAACGGCCCTCATAGTTTTGAATGCTTGCATGTAGTTGTTCTCAGGAGAACAATTCCAATGTATTCTTGACCTCAAATCTATTTTGAAAAGCAACTACCTCATTTTTAAATCTAGATGTGTGCGCTAGCTGTGCCTCAGTTTGTAGGTGTCTCATCTGAGTTGGAAAGTTGAGAGTCCAAATCCTACTCCAGGACCTGACCCATTTAATTCCGCATTTAAGATCTTTACATTATACAAATATTTCCAACGCGGCCCACCCCTCCAATTATTACAGCTCCTTTTTCAAATTCTTGATTTCTATCAACAAGCTTTCAAAATCTTTGCAAGCAGCAGTACCTTCCTTCCCCACCATCATTGGTTAGGTTCATCAGCATGTGAAACATTTGTGCAGTGATAGTTAATTGCAAGTCATCTGTGTGACTTTACAGCAACTATACACTAACAGGTAAATATCAGATGTGTATGGAAAGTTCTAGATTGCATTTGGCATATTGTGGGACAGTATGCTGAAGCTCAATAGCAGAAGATTCGATGAAGGCCTGTAATGGCAAAGCTTACTTTGATAGATTAGATGCATGGCTGTAACTTTATCAAAGAGTAGGACTTCCAAAATGGGATTGGGAACCTAAGTGGGATTGCAAGCTGTAAAATTGGGATTGCACACTTTGAGGCAACCATGGCTGATGTCCCCATAACAACCCCCACCCACCCAAACACCACATTAGTCTTTTCATTAGTCTCCTCCAAAGGCATCCCCACCCTTTTCATGGCTAACAGTATTTGGCCAGCACTCATGTTTCATGACAAGCTTCAAAATAATTTTACTGTAGGAAATTGTTTGAAAGCAAACTGCATTTTTTTTAATCATCGGTGCTTGCCTTTCCCAGCCCTCTTGCTTTCTGATGATGCAAATAATTTACAGCTCTACCTCAAAGCAGATTAGGAGTCAGCAAGTGGTTGAGAATTGACTGTTAAAAGCCAGGTCATACCTTGGTGCAGTTAGCAGCTTTTGGCTCAAGTTCTTGGACTGTTGTAATCTGTTTCAGAAAGTCTGATTCCTGCATTCCTGGCTGTGATCCAACCCGCTTGAACACAGCTTCAGGATGTGATAGAATAACTTTCAGATTCACGGCAAATCCTGTTTGAAAACAAAACAAATCTCTTAAATGTAGAATGGCGTGTTCATGTTCTGCAGAATCCTCTTCCCTGAAGGCTTTCTCCAAAGTTGTACAACATTTGTGGAGGGGATCAACAGGCAGTTGCTTAGTGTAATGCTTTTTTATTAAGTTAAAAATCACACAACACCAGGTTATAGTCCAACAGGTTTAATTGGAAGCACACTAGCTTTCGAAGCGACGCTCTTTCATCAGGTGATTGTGGAGGGCTATAAATCATCAGGTGATTTTTTTTGCTATAAATTCTGTGTTACGATCGAGCCCTCCACAATCACCTGATGAAGGAGCGTCGCACCGAAAGCTAGTGTGCTTCCAATTAAACCTGTTGGACTATAACCTGGTGTTGTGTGATTTTTAACTTTGTACATCCCAGTCCAAAACTGGCATCTCCAAATCATGCTTTTTTATTATGCAGTCTGAAATGAACGACAGCAAAGTTCCTGTTTAGATTAGATTCCCTACAGTATGGAAACAAGTCCTTTGGCCCAATAAGTCCACATCGACTCTCTGAAGAGTAATGGGTCTGGACCCATTCCCCAAGCCTATGTTTAACCCTGACTAATGCACCTAACACAATGGGCAATTTAGCATGGTCAATTCACCTGACCTGCACATCTTTGGATTGTGGGAGGAAACCTGAGCACCCAGAGGAAATCCCCACAGACACCAGGAGAATGTACTAACTCTATGCACAAACAGTCGCCTAAGGCGGGAATCAAACCAGAGTCCCTCATGCTGTGAGGCAGCAGTGCTAACCACGAGTCATCGTGCCGCCCTGTTTTTTTTTAATAGATATTTTTATTAGAAATTTAACATTTTTACAAGTTTACAAAAATAAACAAAACTCTCAGATATAAACATTGATATACAATAAGCTCAAATATACAATAGCCAAAATTTGACAAAAAAAAACAAAACAACAAAAAAAAACAAACAAACAAAACTCAACTATCTACTAATCTAACCTACAACTAACCAGGGTGTATATTTAAGTCTCTTACATGCTCGGGATGTGTTAGCATCAGATATAATAAAACCCGTATTCGTGCGGGATTCCTCCCCCGAGGGGCCGCGGACCAGCCAGGTTTGTAATCTCAATTAAATAAAAGCCCTTGTTAGGATAGCCGAAATATCTGTATTTATGTAATTCAAAAAGGGCTGCCATATTTTATAAAATAATTCGGTCTTTCGGTGCACCATATTTGTAAGGAAGTCAAGGGGAATTAGTCTGTGCCAATTTGAAAGTCCAGGGGGCCCTCCGCCGCCCAGTTCACCAAAATATTTTTCCTTGCACAGAAAGAAAGAATAGAAAATAGTCTCTTCCCGTACGTGTCCAGGGAGGGAAAGTTTGAAAAGCCCAAGAGAAGAGATACAGGGTCCACTTTTATTTCCGTTCCTAAAATTTCTGTCAGGGTACTTGCTACTTTAGTCCAAAATCTACGGATCTTATGACAGGTCCATAAGCAATGTACAAGAGTGCCCACCTCTATTTTGCATTTAGGACACATTGGAGATGCTCCTGCTTTAAATTTTGCCAATCGAACCGGTGCTATATGGGCCCTATGAAGTATCTTCAGCTGGATAGCCTGGATTCTGTTACAAATAGTAATTCTTCTAGCATTTTCCCAGATATCATTCCACATTTCTGTGGAGATTTCTAGTCCCAGATCCTGATCCCATGTTTTAAGCAGATTATCCATGTCTCCCGATACTTCATCATGTAGTAAATGATAAATATTACTGACGGAAGATACCCCCACTGGTTGTAGGACACTACATTCTCTATCGGATTTATAAAGACTATCTAATAACGTAGTCTTCTTCTGTATATAATCTCGAATTTGGAAGTATCGAAAGAGGTCTCCATTGGGTAATCCGAATTTCTGACGCAGCTGTCCGAAAGACATCAGGACCCCATCTTTAAATAAATCCCCTAGACATGAGATACCCCTGGATCTCCAGAGTTTAAAAGTGGCATCTGTTAACCCCGGTTGGAATCCCCATGCTCCCACTATCGGTGCATAGGGGGATGTTTTATGTGAATTACCCTCATTTTGCCGCATTATATTCCAAGCCTTGATTGTATTTAGTATTATAGGGTTTTTACAGTGATCTGTAATGATTTTCCTCTTTTCTGAGAATAAAAGGTTAATAAGTGGGTATTTTACTTGAGAAGCCTCGATGTCCAACCAGATTGATTGTGGATCAGACAAGACCCAATCAGCTATGTAACTTAATAGGGAACTTAGCTGATATTTCCTAAAGTCTGGGAAGTCCAATCCACCCCTTGCCTGTGGAAGCTGTAGCTTCTTCAGCTTAATGAGGGGCCGCCTATGATTCCGGATAAAGGAACTCAGCCAGCCGTATAATTTATATAAAGCCGTCCTCGGCAGCATCACCGGAAGCATTCTCATAGGATATAGGAGACGGGGCAGGATATTCATTTTGATTAATGCTATTCTACCCAGCCAGGAAATTGGTAGGTCTCCCCATCGCTGGAGGTCCTGCCTTATCCTTTCCAATAAATACACAAAATTAGCCTTATACAACTGACCAAATACTGGAGTAATAAAAATGCCTAAATATAAGAAACCCTCCAGGGACCAGCGAAAGGGAAAAGGGGAACCGTCCGCTAAGCGGGGTATCACAGCAAGGCCACCCGTTGGCATAGCCTCTGATTTTGAAAAATTAATTTTATAGCCTGAGAATGCACTAAATGTATTAATAACTTGGATTAAGCGAGGTATGGACATCAAAGGGTTACTGAGGAATAGAAGAACATCATCTGCATAAAGGGTAATTTTATGTTTTCCTGTACCAATCCTTGGGGCCACTATATTAGGATCAGCTCGTATAGCTTCTGCTAGTGGTTCAATTATTAGCGTGAATAACAATGGCGAGGGGGACATCCCTGACGGCAGCCCCTACCCACACTGAAGCTATCCGAGCCTAATCCATTGTAACCACAACTGCTTTGGGATCACTATACAATGTTGAAACCCATTTGGTAAACACCTGTCCAATGCCAAACCTCTCCAATGTGTAAAACAAATATGACCATTCGACCCTATCAAATGCCTTTTCCGCGTCTAATGAAACCACTACTCCTGGTATCTTTCCCTGATGACAAGCTTGAATCATATTCAGAGCCCTTCTAACATTATTGGATGATCTACGGCCCTTAATAAACCCTGTCTGATCCTCCTTTATAATATGTGGCAGTATCCTTTCTAGTCTCAGTGCTAACGTTTTAGAGAGGATTTTAAAATCTACATTTAGCAAGGATATTGGTCTGTATGATGCACAATCTTCTGGGTCCTTTCCTTTTTTAAGGATAAGAGAGATATTTGCCTCTTTCAGTGAAGGCGGGAGACAGCCCTGACTGTATGCATAGTTATACATGTCCATAAGTGGACCAGCCAGTATTTCTGTAAATTCTTTATAGAATTCAGCTTGAAAGCCATCTGGGCCCGGTGCCTTACCATTTTGAAGGTGCCTAATTGCATCAACTATTTCTTGGGGTGTAAGAGGAGCATTTAGGACCGATACTTGTTCCGGAGTTAGGTCTGGAAAAGTCAAATTTTTAAAAAATGACTGCATCCTCTTCATCCTATCTTCACAATCCTGTGATTTATATAACTCAGAATAGAATTCTCTAAAGGTCGCATTAATCTTTTTATGATCATGAGTCAAAATACCCATACTTTCCTTGATAGACATAATAGTCTGAGAGGCCTTTTTTTTCTTTGCAAGAAATGCTAAGTATCTACCCGGTTTGTCGCCATATTCATATAACCTTTGCTTTGCAAATAATATTTCCCTCTTAGCCGTTTGAGTAAGTGTAGTGTTTAGAGCTGTCCTAAGAGCTGTAATCCTTTGCAATTTAATAATAGAAGGTCTATCAATGTATGCTGTTTCAGCCGCGTTTAAGCGGGCTTCAAGCAGACACTGTTGTTCTCCCTTTAATTTCTTCTGGGTCGCTGAGTAGGAGATGATCAAGCCTCGCGTGTAAGCTTTGATGGTCTCCCACATCATTGACGGGTTGCTAGCTGTACCTGAATTAATTTCTAAAAAAGTTTTAAATTCTTGAGAGAAGTACTTTACAAATTTACTATCTTTCATTAGGAAGGGGTCCATACGCCAATGCCGAGGGGATGTCCCACTGTTCCTCGCCTTAGTTTCCATATATACAGCAGCGTGGTCAGAAATTGCTATATTACCTATTTTACAGGATGATATGGAATTTAAAAAAATCGAGGGGGCAAAAAACATATCAATTCTGGTATGACATTTATGTGGATTAGAGTAGAAAGAAAAATCTCTACCCTGTGGATGAAGACATCTCCATACATCTACTAATCCTAATTCTTTGTTCAGATCCATCAATTGTCGAGATCTGGGAGATACTCCTGCAGTACTCTTGGGAATCCTATCTATTTCCGGATCCATAATACAATTAAAGTCTCCCCCTATAACTATATGACGGACATCAAAAGCCATCAATTTTGAAAAGGCTTCCGTTATAAATTTAAAGGGGTGTGCTGGGGGGCAGTACAAATTTAAAATCCCATATTCCTCTCCATTTATGAGGGCTTTAATCAAGATATATCGTCCAGATTCGTCTTTTATCTGCTTTAGGATTTTGAAAGGGAAATTCTTCCGAACAAGAATAACAACTCCCCTGCTTTTTGAGCTAAAAGAAGAAAAAAAGGCCTGAACAAATCTGCCCTGTCGTAATTTCAAGTGTTCTTTATCTGACAGGTGTGTCTCCTGTAGGAGAGCTATATCAACTCTTTCCTTCTTAAGATTTGATAATATTTTCTTCCTTTGAGTGGCGAATTACTCCCCTTGACATTCCAGGTGCACCACTTAACCGACTGATCAACCATAATCCTCTGGGCCAATCCGAGACCCCTCGGGACGGGGAACCCTATCCAGAACATCCCGAGCGTGGAACATGTAAAATTTACAAAAATAAAGCCTCTTTAATACACCCACAACAATACAGTAAAAAACTATTTCTAAATAAAAAAAATATAAAACGTATCTAAGTGGAGACTTTCCCCCTTGTTCCCAGGGGGCGTCACTTCCTCTCCAAAAGTCCCTCATATCCTCTCCCAACCAATGCCCCACCCTTGACCCAGGCACTCCTCAATAAAATGAGGAGAATTCAAATATAATACAAAGCTAGAGTTAACAGTGAGCACCCCACCCCCACCCATACCAACACCTGGGTATATTTGGTAATGTTAATACCATATATAAACATATAATTATAAAATTACCACTTCAACAAATAATAATTAAATATGATAATACAAAATAACGAAGGGAAAACAACCCCGCTCCTAAAGACAGAGGTAAAATTGAATAAGGTAACCACCTCCCCCCACCAACATTAACCAAATCCCTCTCCCCACCCCCCATGATAATATTAAGCAGTAAGGTAAGAGAAAGAAAAAAAAAGGGAGGGGATATAAACCAAAGCGGGGGGGAAAGGCAGACCAACATCCATTATCTAAGAGAGTCCAAGAATTCCTTAGCCTTTTCTGGTGATCCAAAGTTATATACGGATCCTTCATGGTTAAAGCGTAACATCGCTGGGTAGCGTAAGGAGTACTGAACATTTAAGTCCCTTAAACGCTTCTTCACCTCTTTCGAACCAGAGCCAGGGAAAAGTCCTGAAATAGCATGATCTTGGATCCTTTGTAGATCATAGCTTGGGGGTCTTTTCCGAGATTTCTAGAGGCTTCTAGGAGTATATGCCTCTCCCTGTAGCTCTGCAGCCGGAACAGGACCGGGCGCGGGCGCTGGTTCGAGCCGGGCCCGCGTATTGCTACCCGGTAGGCCCATTCCACCCTAACCTGGCCTGATCCAGCTTGCAGATTTAAAAGTTGTGGCAGCCACTGCTCCAGGAATGCTGTAAGCTGGCATTCCTCTTCCCATTCGGGAAGGCCCAGCAAACGAATATTTTTTCGGCGACCTCGATTATCGAGGTCGTCAATATGATTTTCCAAGGTCCGGACTCGCTGCTCGAGAGTCCGGACCTGATCCACGGCCGATTGAGCGGTTGTCTCGGAGGTCCGCCCGACTCGGCGTTGAATTTCTTCAATCTCTCGGTCGTGCTTCTGCAGCGCGGCCGAGAGCGACTCCCAACGATTTCTGGATTCGACAATAAAAGCATCGATCTTCGAGTCAAGCTTGGAAAGCATTTCTGCAAGGCTTGTTACTGTAGGTAAGTCCCCCGGGGCGGCTGTGGACGCCTCTGCTGCAGCTGGAGAGGGTGGGGGAGGGGTTCCTGCTTGCTGAGAGCTGCGGGCTCCCTTCCCTTTAGTCATTTTAATTTAGGATTAAGTTGTTTAAATGTAATATTACACAACTAATTAAATTACAAAACTATTATAAATGATTTGGTGAGCTTGGTAGGGGGTAGGTGACCCACTGTGCCCAAGCCTTGGGAGGAGCACTATAGACTCAGTCTTACTGGGTCGCCGCCATCTTGGATCCCCCCCGCCGCCCTGTTTTTATAGAAGCATGGAAATGCAGATGCTGCAAATTGAAATAAACCCAAGTGATTTGACAAGCTGCATCACACTTGGACTATGCAGTTTATGTTTGCCTTTAAATAAAAAGTTAGGGTCGAGGCTACCTTAAAATATTTTTAAGGGGGTTTGGCATGGTCCATAACACAGGTTTTTTTTTTAGTTTTGTTTTCAGTCATTGAGAAGTTTGAGGGGTGGGGGGGGCGGGTGAATGAGAGAGTTAGTGTGAACTTGATGGGATGAATGACCTGCTTCCACATTGTATGGATTCTAGGTGTTTTGCAAAACGCCCGTTTACATCTGGAACACAGTGCCTCACACTTGCTTTTAAATAAGTACAAAGTTAACCGTCTTGTCTATCTTACTCTTTTTGAGGAGGGGAGCAATGTCTAGTCTGATCCATTATAATGGGCTGAGGACCTTTTGCTATAGATCTCTATGACATTTAATTGAGGCCAAGTCCTGCTCACTCATTACTCTAGTATTTGCTGACGCTATTGGCTTCAGGTCTGGCAGCATCTTGAATTCAGCATCCTTGTTTTTGGAATTCACCCATGACTTTGTTCCTATCTCTCATCTCCTCCAGGCCTGTCCTAATGACTGTAAATTATAGTGTGCAATGCACCTCCAGAGCATCAAACAAGTTACACGTGACAAATAAACTGGGAGCAATGCTTGCAAGATCTCTTCTGAGATTTGTTCCTTTCTAATTCCAGTCCAATCCACTTTGCTCCATCATTTAATGGCTGCATCTTTGCAAATATTGGTATATTCCTTGAGATCTATAGTCCTAATAGTTGACAATTCTAAACATTCAAGATTCTTAGGAGACTTGATAGGGTAGATACAGTAAATTTGTACCCTCTCATGTGAGAGTCTAGGACCAAAGAGCATAATCTCAATAAGGGGTAGCACATTTAAGACACAGGAAGAATTTCTTCACTGAAGGGTGTGATTCTGTGGAATTAATTGCAGAGGGCTGTCAAGACTGGATTATTAACAATGTTCAAGACTGAGACAGATTTTTAATCAGTCAGGGAATCAATATTCAGGCAAGTGGATTATCAAGTCAGCCATGATCTCATTAAATAATGGAACTGAATGGCCTACTTCTGTTCCTAAATCTTGTGACAGAAGTGATCTACTTTCCTCTGCACCCAGCTATTTTAATGTAATTGTGGTCTGATTGACACCTTACAATCTCAGTAAACTTGAATATGTCTAAATCTCACTATCCATATTTAACTCATACTCAGTCCAACTCACTAATTACCCTTGTGCACACTGACCTACATAGTCCAATAGCTGCTGAAATGACACCAAATCATGCTCCCTCCCACCTCCGTTCGATATTTACAAACTCTAAAGATATTTTTGCCACCAATGTATTTTTCCTTGTCCTTTATCAACCATCCAGGTGGATCTCATTGGCCCAGATTTTCCAATCAGAGTTGGGATCCCCATTTCCAATTCATTTCAGACCAAAGAGAGACACTGCTTAAATGGAAATCTGTGGGTGAGGGACCTTCCCTGTCAGAATAGGTCTATTCTAGCTGGAGCAAGCTGCTGAGGTAAGAGGGAAGTAGAATTGCAAGGGATGAGTCAATGAGTGTTTGGGAGACAGTTCTATAGTTGGCTGTGAAGTATACCAGGTTTTAATTCCTCCAAATCTTGCTTGGCTAACTATTCAGATCAGTCAGTCAGTCAGAGTTGTCCTATTCTAACTTTGTGTTGGGGCTTCGTGGAATGCTTCAAATGTCAAGTAACTACCAGTCAGAAGTTTCAACTCACCAGTGTACAACTATCAAGAGATTTTCAAAGTGTAATATTGAGGAGTCACTGCCTTTCCAATGAACAACTAAACTAAGGCTATAACTGACTCCTTAGGCACAGCCTTAAAACAGCCCATAGCATTGTCAGAAGAGCAAGGGAATTCAACCAATTATCCCCAACCAGCAGATTATAGAGTCAGATATACAGACTGGAAACAGACCCTTCGGTCCAACCTGTGCACGCCGACCAGTTATCCCAACCCAATCTAATCCCATCTGCCAGCACCTGCCACATATCCCTCCAAACCCTTCCTATTCATATACCCATCCAGATGCCTTTTAAATGTTGCAATTGTACTAGCCTCCACCCTCTGGCAGCTCATTCCATACATGTACCACGCTCAGAGTGAAAAAGTTGCCCCTTAGGTCCTTTTTATATCTTTTCCCTCTCACCCTAAACTAATGCCCTCTAGTTCTGGACTCACTCACCCCAGGGAAAAAAGACTGTCTAATTATCTTATCCATACCCCTCGTGATTTTGTAAACCTCTATAAGGTCATCCCTTAGCCTCCGATACTCCAGGGAAAACAGCCCCAGCATGTTCAGCCTCTCCCTATAGTTCAAATCCTCCAACCCTGCCAACATCCTTGTAAATCTTTTCTGAACCCTTTCAAGTTTCACAATATCTTTCCGATAGGAAGGAGACCAGAACTGCACGCAACATTCCAACAGTGGCCAAACCAATGTCCTGTACAGCCACAACATGACCTCCCAACTCCTGCACTCAATACTCTGACCAATAAAGGAAAGCATATCAAATGCCTTCTTCATTATCCTATCTACCTGCAACTCCACTTTCAAGGAGCTATGAACCTGCACTCCAAGGTCTCTTTGTTCAGCAGCACTGCCTAGGACCTTACCATTAAGTGTATAAGACCTGCTAAGATTTGCTTTCCCAAAATGCAACACATTGCATTTATCTGAATTAAACTCCATCTGCCACTTTTCAGCCCATTGGCCCATCTGGTCAAGATCCCGTTGTAATCTGATTAATCTGTTGATTCTGCTCATTTGTTGCAATTGCAATTTGTGACAGTTTGCTGTGTGCAATTGGGTTGCCATGTTCCCACAAAGGGGCTGCAATCTAAAATTGATTCGTTGGCTGTGAATCACAGTTGGATTATTCAGAAATTGGAGAATTGCACAAATGTATGCCTTTCTCTTTAGACTAACCTTTGTGAATAGCATGTGATCAAGCTGACTGCAGTCTATGAATGAAACATCCAATTATGGGGCCACTGTGTCATCCAGAAGATCTGTTACTCCTGATTTCATAGAATCATGCAGTACAGAGTCTGCATCAACAAAAATTACCTTAAATCTACATTTGTACCACTTTGTCCATAGCCTCCTGCCTTAATTACCTTCCAGGCTGTGCATTCCAGATTCCCATCATTTTCTGGGTGCAAAACCTTCTAAACCACCTGCTCTTTATCTTAAAATGATGTACCTTGTTATTGCTAAAGGGAACTGCTATTTCTACTCCCCCTGTAAATGCCCCTCTTAATCTTATGCACCGCTATCAATGCTTCCCTCAGCTTTCCCTGCACTAAAAAACCAATCTGAGCTTATCCAGCTTTTACTCATAGCTTAACTGGTCTATCCCAGGCAACATACTGATAAATGTATCCAATACAATCAAATCTTTCCACTGCAGAGACTCAATTGCATACTGTATTCCAGCTGTGTCCTAAGCAAAATTTTCTCCCATCGCTTACCATCGCTGCGACAACTGATTTATCAGAGTTAAATTCCACTTGCCAATCTGACCAGACCTTTTATATCTTCATATAGCCTAAGACCTTCTCCTCACTGTCAATCACCCAGCCAACCTTTGTGTAGTCCATGAACTGACTTATCGTATATCCTATTCAATTTCCTTTTGCAAGTTACCATTAATTCCATTTCTACCAAGCAGTGATTCTAGATATAAATAAATTGCCTAATCCCTCAAATAAAACAACAAACTGCAGATACTGGAAATCTGAAACAAAAACAGAAATTGCTGGAGAAACTCAGTAGATCTGGCAGAATTTGTGGAGAGAAAGCAGAGCTAACATTTCAAATCCATTGACCCTCCTTCAGTACTCGATAGTAAAGGATTAAACGATAGGTGAAGATGGAGCTGAGAGAGCAGCAATGAAGCAGACAAAGGATGGATAATGGTGTGCCAGGGAGATTTCTGTGGACAGAATGTTCACAAAGCGGTCACTCAATCTGCATTTTGTCTCCCCAGTGTAAAAGAGACTGTATTGAGTGAAGAACAGCTAAATCGAAGATGTGTCTGGGGCCTTGGATAGTGAGGAGAGAGGAAGTAAACAGGCAAGTGGTGCATCTCCTGTCACTGTATGGGAAGGTATCGGGACTGGAGGAGGATTGTACTAATGTGTCCCAGAAGGAACAGTCCCTCTGGAATGCTGACAAGGAAGGGGTGGTGAATATGTGGTGGTGGTGACAGCATCCTGCTGGAAGTGATGAAATTGATGGCTTATGATCCATCGAATGTGGATGCTAATGGGCTGGTAAGTGAGGACCAGAGGGATTATATTGGTGTTGTGGGAGGAAAGAGAAGAGGTGAGGGCAGAATCGCAGGAAATGGATCCAATATGGCTGAGGGATCTGTCAACCATAGTGGTGGGGAATCCCCACTTAAGGAAGAAAATAGACATTTTTGAGACCCCCTGCAGAAGGCAGCATCAGTAGAACAGATGCAGCAGAGACAGAGAAACTGGGAGAATGGAATGTAGTCCTTACAGGAAGCAGAGTGTTAGTGTGTGAAGTCCAGTTACCTGTAGGAATCTGGATTTTGTAGTGAATATCGACGGCTGGCCTATCCCCACAAATGACAAGAGTTGTTGAGGAATGAAAGGAAGGAGTCAGAGATAGATCAGACGAAGGTGATTGCAGGGTGAAAAATGGAAACAAAATTGAAAGATTTGTCCAATTCCAGATGAGAGGAGGAAGAAGCACAAATGATACCCTCGACATACTGGAAAATGTGTTGTGGGGAGGGACCCAAAGAGGATTGGAACAAGGAACATGCCATGCTCCCCTTAAAGAGACAGGCATAACTGGAGCCCATGTGGGTACCCATGGCTAGATCTTTCATCTCAAGGAAGTGAGAAGAGTTAAAGGAGAAGTTGTTCAAAGTGAGAATGAGCTCAGCCAGTTGGAGGAGTGTGGTGGTGGATGGGGAAGGTTCAGACTTTTCTTCCGGAAAGAAGTGGAGAGCCCTTAGACAACCCTGATGGAGAATGGATATATATGAAGGGATTGCACATCCATGGTGACAAATCTGTCCTTCCACCTTCAATCATCTGTGCACATATACACTTAGATCCCTCTGCTCCTGCACTCCCTTTAGAATTGTACCTGCTATTTTATATTGTCTTTCAATACTTCTCTGCATTGAACCTCATCTGCCACATATCCAGCCACTCCACCAACTTGCCAATGTCCTTTAGAGTTCCGCAGTGCCCTCTTCACGATTTGTGTAATATGCAAACTTTGACATTTTCCATACACCAAGATATAGATCGTTAATGTGAATCCCTAAAGCATAGTGCAATACATTGAGACCACACTGACCCTCTATCCTATCTCGCAACCCTATATTTCCTATGGCTAATTCACCTAATCTACACATTCCTGGTTAGTATGGGCAATTTAGCATAGCCAATCTACCTAACCTGCATATGTTTGAACTGTGGGAGGAAACCGGAGCACCCAGAGGAAACCTACACCAACACGAGAATGTGCAATCTCCACACTAAGAAAGATGATAAGGAAAAGCTAGGGAACTATAGACCAGTGAGCCTAACGTCAGTAGTGGGCAATTTGTTGGAGTTGATTCTGAGAGACAGGATTTACAAGTATTTGGAAAGGCAAGGATGAGTAAACATCA
The DNA here is from genome assembly GCF_037043375.1 of Chiloscyllium plagiosum. Lineage (NCBI taxonomy): Eukaryota > Metazoa > Chordata > Chondrichthyes > Orectolobiformes > Hemiscylliidae > Chiloscyllium > Chiloscyllium plagiosum. The sequence continues at coordinate 56,346,248 of NW_028270141.1, forward strand.
CTTTGTGCGTAGGAAGTCACATTTCACTAAATTGATTTGAGATTTTTGAAGAAGTGACAAAGAGGATTGATGAAGGCAGAGTGGTGGATGTGGTCTAATATGGACTCCAGTCAGGCATTCAACAAGGTTCTATATGGTAGACTGGTTAACAAGGTTAGATGATGTAGAATACAGAGAGAACCGAATCTACATCCTGGTGGCCAACAGCCTACTGAGGTTGCTGACCAAGGCTGAGCTTTGTTATGATGCCAAAGACTGCCAGACAACCAAGGGGTCAGTGGTGAGGCAGCTATCCCGAACATTTAGGAATAGCCAGGGGGAGGAGGAAGGGCCACCAAAGAGAGGGACGTGAGCTGAAGCCCACCCAAAGTAGGAAGGAATGGCACCAAGGGGTGCCAAAATAACCTTCCCGATAAGAGACATGACTACTTCAGGTGCAGGAGGAGCATGAACTGGATGAAGGATTGCCTCAACCCATGGAAGCAAGCTGAGGGAAGGAATCTTCCAATACCTGCCCAAAAACCAGTAGCACAAAGCTCCCCTAACTCCTTTGAGGGGTTTATAGAGGTGCTCCATGCTGCACTCACAGGGTCAAGAAGAATAGCCACAATGGCTAGCGTAAGAGTTCCCACTACCATATACCATAACCCCGACCTGAGACCAGAGCAGAAAGAGTTCAAGTTGAACCCAAAGGCAGCATAGATTGGCCGGCAGAAAGGGAAATCCTGAGGCTGACTGTGTAGGTGGGAGAAAGAGGAAAACTGGCCCTATACTGAGGTCAAGCACCAGGCTGGCACACTGAAGGGAGGCACCTGAACAAGTACCTACTGGGACTTGAGTGGCTCAGGCCTGACAGCAGCAGCCAGAGATGGGGTGGCCAAGTGGGGTGCATGACTTGGGACAATCCAGGCATAGGATCCCATTCTTAACACTCTCCTGGGAATACTGGCTGGGGCAAAGAATGTAGAGGGCACATACAAAATAACTAGGCAGCTGTGGGCCATTATAAGGGAGCAGGCAACCAGGCAGTGGCCTGAGACTGTGGAGGGCCGCCAGGGAAAGCGCCTGGCCCATAGGTCCAGGGCCAGTGAACTGTCTCACAGGGCAGATTAACCTGCCCATAGTTCAGGACTTGGGCACTTCCCCAAACCCCCCAGGGCAGGCGATAGATCAGACTGTGAAGGACCCCTGGGGAAAGCCACAGTCCTATGATCCACAGAATCAGGGACATGTCACAGGAGGTGTGTCACACCTGCCTTCCAATCTTGGAAAGGCCCCAAGGGAAGCCACCATTCAGTCAGCAGCCCCAGAATGGGAAGAGCTCCCAGGGGAAGCCACAGCAGGGCAAGGGCCAATGAACTGCCTTACAGGGCATATTAGCCAACCCACAGTTTGGGACAAGGGAGGTTCCCCAGGTAAAAGGGGAGAGCACTCAGGAAAGCTTCCCAAGCACTGAAGCTGACGAAGCTGTGCCTTGTGGTGTACCTGCCAAGCAGAGGCTGCAGCAAGCATACACGCATCCCAGACAGTGAAAAGCCCCCAGGGAAAGCCACAGATTAGCAGAGGCCCGAGGGGAGACTACAGGCTCGACAGCAACCACAGACAGTGGAGAAACCCCAGGAAGCCACGGTCCCATAGGCTGTAGAGCTAGGATGTGCTCCCCCTCAGGCCAGACCAGCCTGGGACTCTATTAAGAGGGAGCTCCATGGAGAATCCTACAAACCTGAAGGCTGAGGACTCTGTAGTCTGGCTGTCCAGAAGCTGCAGGAGGCAAGAACCGTTCAGTTTTAACTTGGCCGTTTAGAAACAGGTGGTGTTGTACAGTTTTTGAGAGAATATAGTTTATTTAGAATTTAGGGCTAAAGTTTGTGTAAGATGTTGATTTGTCTTAACATGGAGCTGACACTGAGTACTGCTGAAGGGTGTGAAATTATTTGTGTTCTGTGTCTATAGGGTTGCCCTAATGGGAGGGGTAAGAGGGACATTTCATTAGATAGATATCCTGTTACCCCCAGGGAACATTTTGATATACTCTGGGGGAGGGGGGGGGGGGGGGAGGAGGGTAGTCACTACATCTTGGCCTCCATTACACTAAAGTTTTAACTGAAGTTCACTTACCTGAATGGTTTAGATTAGATTAGATTACTTACAGTGTGGAAACAGGCCCTTCGGCCCAACAAGTCCACACCGACCCACCGAAGCGCACCCACCCAGACCCATTCCCCTACATTTACCCCTGCACCTAACACTACAGGCAATTTAGCGTGGCCAATTCACCTAACCTGCACATTTTTTTTGGAGTGTGGGAGGAAACCGGAGCACCCGGAGGAAACCCACGCAGACACGGGGAGAATGTGCAAACTCCACACAGTCGGTCGCCTGAGGCGGGAATTGAACCCGGGTCTCTGGCGCTGTGAGGCAGCAGTGCTAACCACTGTACCACCGTGCCGCCCGTGGTGTCCAAGGAAAACACGGCAACTGCACAAAACCTTACCCTGGGACACAGAACTTGGGAAACATAAACCGGACAGATATATATACACCAAACACACGAAGGACACCAACCCAAAGAGGTTTCAATTGGAGTGTGAGGTATTGAGCCCACAAATCCCAACACCGCAACAGGCTGGAGGTGTAATGTGTGTGAAAATTTAGTTCCGGCCGGGGGGGGGGGGGGGGGTCTTTGATGGGTATGTACATCGTTTTCCTGTCTACAGACAAACTGTGTAAAATGTAAATAAGGTTTAAATCTAGTGTTGTGTATATGCATGGGGTGCTGTATTGATTTTCTCGAATCCTGCTTTTTGTTTTCCTTTCAAAGGGCAACCCACTGTCTCTGAAGGGAGGAAATATATGTGTTGGGGTTAGGTAACTTGGAGAGTTGGATTTTGGGTCTCTGATTTGATTTATTGTAGTCATGCGTACTTAAGCACAGTAAAAGATTTGTTTTGTGTGGACCTACAGATCATAGACAGAGCAGGTTACACCCCCACAGGAAGTGCACAAAGCAAGATCAACATTATTTGAAGGTAATGAGTCCATTAATCAGTCTAACTATTCTTAAACCTGTTAGTGCATGTGTTCAAACTTCTGTATCTTATGCCTGACGGAAGAGATTGTAGGACAGCATCACCAGGATGGGAGGGGTCCCTGATGGTGTTGCCAGCCTTTCTGCAGCAATGAGAAGTGTAAATGGAGTCCGTGGATGGGAGGTTGGGTTTTGTGATTGTCTGGACACAACCTTCTGTAGTTTCTTTTGGCCCTGGGCAGATCAGTTGCTGTACTAGGCCATTGTGCATCAGGATAATACACTTTCTATGGTGCATATATAAAAGTTGGTGAAGGTCATTATGGACATGCTGAATTTTCTAAGCCGCCTGAGGAAGAAGAGGCATTGTTGTGCCTTCTTGACTGTTGCATCTATGTGGGAAGTCCAGGACAGGTTGTTGGTTATTGTCACTCCGTGGAACTTGATGCTCTGAACTCTCTCAACCTCTGTTCTCTTAATGTAGATGGGTGTGTGTCCTCCTCCTTTCTTCCTGAAGTCAGTGATTAGTTCTTCTGTTTTGCCGAGATCGAGAGAGAGGTTGTTATCATTGCAACATGACTGCGATAGAATTTCCTTTTATCTTAGCCTGCTGGACACACTTTCCTCATTCCTGAAGAAGGGCTTATGCCCGAAACGTCGATTCTCCTGTTCCCTGGATGCTGCCTGACCTGCTGCGCTTTTCCAGCAACACATTTTCGGCTCTGATCTCCAGCATCTGCAGACCTCACTTTCTCCTCATATTAATGAATCAAAACTTGCAACTCCATTCTAAATAATTAAAGACTTAACAGCGATCTAGGTTTGTTCAATACATCGCATCAGTTGTATGACACTTTGATCTTTTACTATAAATACCGTGTCCTATGATCCTGCCCCACTAGCTACCTGACGAAGGAGCAGCGCTCCGAACGCTTGAACTTTTAAATAAATCTGTTAGACGATAACCTGGCATTGTGTGATTTTTAATTCTATCTCTAAAAGAACAATCTCTCAGACCCAACAGCCTGAGACAGCTTTTACACGTTGGGGTATCCAGAACGGTCAGAATATGATCTACAGAGATACTAGGCATTCAACTTCAATCAAAATCCATTCATACACACTCTAACCATCGGAAGGCCAATTAACTTCAGAAGAGAACGTCAAGAGCTTAAAGAAAACTACAGATTTGAGGGGAGATAATGGGGCACACTGTCAGTCCAACTGCTGGCCCTGATCTTACCTGAGAATGGTTTTTTCAATAAGCATCTGAACAAGCAACATCCCCACGGACTTCCAACCTTCAACAAGCAGCTTCAGAACCAAGAACCACAGAGGCTGAACAGAGCATCATTGGATAAAGGACATCTGAGAGGGGAGAAGCCAATGAAGCACTGTCTGAACAAACGCTTTTAGTCATGGGCTTGTTCCAAACCAAGAGAACTGAAGGCAAGAACTTCGGCAATTAGGCACACTTTAAAACCACGTTTTCCTCAGTGGTGAGCTTAAACTCTCCAGACCCCAAAGTTCCGACCTAGCTAGCAGGGAGGAGAAAGTGGGTGGTGACAGTACGTTGGGACCCCAAGGTAGGAAGCCCGATTAAAGATTCTGTAATTAAAGCTGTTGCCTTTAGGTTATAATAGTGTACTTAATAGTATTACTGTCCTCTGTATAATTGATTGTGTCAATTTCCATGTACTTACATTTCTTGTACTATACTTACCTTTTGTATTTTAAATAAACGCAGAGATTCTTTTGCCCTGAAACACATGTCTACTGCCTTCTTTATGTTCAGTATTTAGAGCCAGGGATCTAGGGTGATTTGAACTACTTAAAAATCAGAAAATAACTGATTGCAAACCAGAACCCTACAGCTATATGAACAGGAAGACTTCAGAGAGATATGGACCAAATACTAACAAATGGGACTACATGAATTTATGATATCTGGTCAGCATGGATGAGTTGGACCAACGGGTTTAATTCCCTGCTGTACATCTTAATGACTCTAAACAATCACCTGAGAGTGGAATTGAACCTGGGTCCCTGGCAGCAGTGCTATCCACAGAGCCACCATTTTTTACATTACATTACATTACAGTGTGGAAACAGGCCCTTCGGCCCAACAAGTCCACACTGACCCACTGAAGCACTACCCCTACATTTACCCCTTACCTAACACTATGGGCAATTTAGCATGGCCAATTCACCTGACCTGCACATCTTTGGACTGTGGGAGGAAACCGGAGCACCCGGAGGAAACCCACGCAGACACGGGGAGAACATGCAAACTCCACACAGTCGGTCGCCTGAGGCAGGAATTGAACCCAGGTCTCCGGCGCTGTGAGGCAGCAGTGCTAACCACTGTGCCACCGTGCCGCCCATATTGCCCCTATCCACTACAAACCATTCTCCAACCTGAAAAATTTCCAATGACTATTATTCTCTTTTTCGTATACCTGAGCCAATTTTGTATCCACATCACTTTCCTTTTATTCCATGAACTATAACGTGCCTCACAAGTCTGTTGATTTTAGCTACTCTACTTAGTTCTGACAGATGTAAAGCATTAGCTCTGTTTCTCCAAAGACCCGCTGAGATTTTCCACTAACTTCCGCTTTTGAGTTCAACAACAACAATGTTGAGTTCAGAAGGCTGTAAGATGCCCACATAAATTTGAGATTTGTTCAACACTGGAATCGAGGGATACAGAACCACAGGGGTCCTGTGGTTTCTTGTTTTCTTTTTTTTTGTTCTTTTTTCTTTCAAATTCCACCACCAGGAAGACAGGAAAACACCCGAGTGGCCAGTGACAAACACTGCCCTTCACATCAAAGGGCAGTGCTGTGTGTTCTCCAGTTTATATTTTTCTTTTTCTTGTGTGAGACACAGTGAAAGACACAAAGTGCATGAATCTTTATTCAATTTCCACCACCAGGAAGATAGGAAAACACCCGAGTGGGCAGTGACAAACACTGCCCTTCTCATCAAAGGGCAGTGCTGTGTGATCAAACCAGTGAAGGGGAGGGTAGGGACTAAATCAAAATAGAGTTGGAGGGAGAAATAATGCACTCCACTCCCTGCGGCGCCCACCTCTCCCTGAACAACTCCAGGGTGTTGGTCGACACCGCGTGCTCCTTCTCCAAGGACACCCGGGCCCTAACGTAACCGCGGAAGAGGGGCAGGCAGTCGGCCTTAACGATCCCCTCCATGGCCCGCTGCCGGTCCTGTGATTTTTTAAAATTTTTTTTTTGCAGGTGTGAGACACAGTGAGGACATTGCTATTCTTTTTTTTTCTTTTTTAATTTAACCCCCACACTACCACCTAAGTGCGGTAGTGCTTATTTTTTTCCCCCAGCACCCATGGTGTGTGTGTGCAGGTGTGAGACACAGTGAAAGACACAAAGTGCATGAATCTTTATTCAATTTCCACCACCAGGAAGATAGGAAAACACCCGAGTGGCCAGTGACAAACACTGCCCTTCTCATCAAAGGACAGTGCTGTGTGATCAAAACAGTGAAGGGGAGAGTAGGGACTAAATCAAAATAGAGTTGGAGGGAGAAATAATGCACTCCACTCCCTGCGGAATCTCCTGTTTATTTTTTTTTCCGGGGAACACTCCTGTTTTTTTTTTCTTTTTTTTTAATTTTAACCCCCACACTACCACCTAAGTGCGGTAGTGCTTATTTTATCCCCAGAACCCATGGTGTGTGTGTGCAGGTGTGAGACACAGTGAAAGACAAAGTGCACGAATCTTTATTCAAATCCCACCACCAGGAACATAGGAAAACACCTGGGTGGCCAGTGACAAACACTGCCCTTCACATCAAAGGGCAGTGCTGTGTGATCAAAACAGTGAAGGGGAGGGTAGGGACTAAATCAAAATAGAGTTGGAGGGAGAAATAATGCACTCCACTCCCTGCAGCGCCCACCTCTCCCTGAACAACTCCAGGGTGTTGGTCGACACCGCGTGCTCCTTCTCCAAGGACACCCAGGCCCTAACGTAACCGCGGAAGAGGGGTAGGCAGTCAGCCCTAACGACCCCCTCCACGGCCTGCTGCCGGTCCTGTGGTTTAAGATATAAATCAGCAATTATCTAATTTAATGCTGGAACAGGCTTGAGAGGCAGAAGGGCTTCATCACATTCCAATGTTCTGCAAAATTACATGGAATCAACAACATCGAATTAAGCCAATCAAAATAACTAGTTTGTATGTTTGTACTCCTCCCATTTGGATGACCTCACTTTGATATCTTCCTATTCCCTTACCAATGCTAATCTATCCTCTCAAAGAAATTATATTATCATTGCCTGGGGTTGGATTAAATTCTTTTTAATATTGAGAGGGACACAGTAACAATAATATGAAGCCCCATCATCCCTGCGAGGGCCTTAGTTTAAATCATTGACTAGAGTCCATCAGGACTGCATTGGAGTGTTCACCTGCATCGTGTACTGAAAGCCTGCAGGGGTGGGGCTTTTAAACGCATGACCTTCTGGTTGGAAGGCTTTAAAAGCTGACACAACACCCAGGCTGATCTACTTCCAGTAGCAGAAGAAAAGAGCCTTGTGCAAGATGACTGCAGTGAGATGTGATGCAATAAAGTATGGCAAATGCTGGAAGTGATTCTTGACTTCAGGTAATCTGCAGAGTCTCCTGTGTTTCAATGTTTCCTCTCTCTTGCTCTCTGATGGAATGTGGCTCTGAAGCTATTATTTATCCTGTGGCTTAGTTGCCAATGTTCCTGAGCAAAGTCAGACTGAATGAGTCAGCAGATTACATAGCCAGTGGGCTTAAATTTTAGATTAGATTAGATTAGATTAGATTACTTACAGTGTGGAAACAGGCCCTTCGGCCCAACAAGTCCACACCGACCCGCCGAAGCGCAACCCACCCATACCCCTACATTTACCACTTATTACCTAACACGAAGGGCAATTTAGCATGGCCAATTCACCTAACCTGCACATCTTTGGACTGTGGGAGGAAACCGGAGCACCCGGAGGAAACCCACGCAGACACGGGGAGAACGTGCAAACTCCACACAGTCAGTCGCCTGAGTCAGGAATTGAACCCGGGTCTCTGGCGCTGTGAGGCAGCAGTGCTAACCACTGTGCCACCGTGCCGCCCATAGCAAGAGAGAGGAAACATTGAAACACAGGAGACTCTGCAGATTACCTGAAGTCAAGAATCACTTCCAGCATTTGCCATACTTTATTGCATCACATCTCACTGCAGTCATGGGCTGCTAGTAGGAATCACAATCCAACCTCACCCCTTTCCCATCGTGGGCAATAATAACCTGCATTGTTACGGAGCCTTTAGCACAATCTGGAGTGCTTCACAGAAGCAATTTTCAAATAGTATTTAATACTGAGGTACGTAAGGAGATATTAGAGGGAGGTGGTAGTGTGGTCACTGAACTATTAATACAGGGGCCCAGGCTCTAGAAACATCAGGTTTAAATCTGACCACATCTGGTGGAACTGAAATTCAATGAATAAAATCTGGAAATGAAAATTAATCTCAGTAATAGTGCCATGAAACTATCATTGGTTGTTTTTTAAAAAAAACCCATCTGGTTCACAAATGTAATTTAAGGAAGGAAAGCTCCCTTATATGGTCTGGCTTGCATGTGACTTCAAACTCTGTTCCTTGTTACTGATCCCACTCATTCATGACTTGTTGCTGTGCCAACTTCTGAGTGGTGTCAAATTTTAACTCTGAAATAACATTTAATCTCCTATTTGTGCTAATTTCTACCTCTGTAACAGCATATGACTCTACTCCTTCATCTGCTGAAACCATCATTGATGCCAGTGGATGGCTCTTCTATTGTGATGGCTCTGCTGGTTAGAAGAACCAGTGATGAGAATCCTTGACGTTTTAAGTAAGTTTTGGCAGAGACAATCTGTAAGGAAATGGTTAATGGACTGGTTATGGGTTCAGAGCAGTGTTTGTGATTTGAAAGCATGATAGGTGCAATACTTGCTAATTACATTGAGGCTCATTTATTGCAATAATTCTGCTAAAATGAACAGAACAATTTCAACTGAAATAGGACTGCTAATTAGACCAATTGGTGACATCAGCTGAAGCAAGTTGAAACCAGACGTGTAATCCAAACAGGACAAAAAAAACTGTAGGAGAACATAAGAACTGGGAGCAGGAGTGCCAAATTCAGCCCACCAAGCCTGTTCCAACATTTGATACAATCATGGCTGATTTCATCGTGGCCTGGGCTCCACTTTTCTACCTGCTCCTCATAACTCCTTAACCGATTACTAATTAAGTCTGTCTCTTTAAATGTATTCAGTGTCCTGGCATCTAACATAGCTTTTTGAGAGAAGTAATTCTTTCTCATCTCCTCTGTTTTAAATCTCCCATCAATTAGCCTAAAACTATGACGACTTGTTTTAGATTGGATGTTTCCCCTTATGGGAGAAAGTGAGGTCTGCAGATGCTGGAGATCAAAGTTGAAACTTTATTGCTGGAACAGCACAGCAGGTCAGGCAGCATCCAGGGAACAGGAGATTCGACGTTTCGGGCACAGGCCCTTCTTCAGGAATGAGCAGAGAGTGTTCAGCAGGAGAAGATAAAAGGTAGGGAGGAGGGACTTGGAGGAGGGGCGTTGGAAATGTGATAGGTGGAAAGAGGTCAAGGTGAGGGTGATAGGTCAGAGTAGGATGGAGGCGGAGAGGTCAAGAAGAAGACTGCAGGTCAGGAAGGCGGTGCCGGGCTGGAGGGATTCGGCTGAGACAAGGTGGGGGGAGGGGGGATGAAGAAACTGGTGAAGTCCAAGTTCATCCCCTGTGGTTGGAGGGTTCCCAGTCGGAAGATAAGACGCTCCTCCTCCGACCGTCGCGTTGTTGTGGTTTGGCGGTGGATGAGTCCAATGACCTGCATATCCTCGGTGGAGTGGGAGGGGGAGTTGAAATGCTGTGCTACAGGGTGGTTGAGTTGGTTCGTCCGGGTGGCCCAGAGGTGCTCTCTGAATCGCTCCGCAAGTAGGCGGCCTGTCTCCCCAATATAGAGGAGGCCACACCGGCTGCAGCGGATGCAGTAGATGATGTGGGTGGAGGTGCAGGTGAATCTGTGGCGGATATGGAAGTTTCCTTTGGGGCCTTGGAGAGAAGTGAGGGGGGAGGTGTGGGCGCAAGTGTTGCACCTCCTGCGGTTGCAAGGGAAGGTGCCGGGAGTGGAGGTTGGGTCGGTGGGGGGTGTGGATCTGACAAGGGAGTCGCGGAGGGAGTGGTCTCTACGGAAAGCTGATAGGGGAGGGGAGGGAAATATATCCTTTGGGGCCTTGGAGAGAAGTGAGGGGGGAGGTGTGGGTCCTTTGGGGCCTTGGAGAGAAGTGAGGGGGGAGGTGTGGGTCCTTTGGGGCCTTGGAGAGAAGTGAGGGGGGAGGTGTGCCGTCATCCGCCGTCACTTCCGCCACCTCCAAACAGACCCCAGCACCAAGGATATATTTCCCTCCCCTCCCCTATCAGCTTTCCGTAGAGACCACTCCCTCCGCGACTCCCTTGTCAGATCCACACCCCCCACCGACCCAACCTCCACTCCCGGCACCTTCCCTTGCAACCGCAGGAGGTGCAAAACTTGCGCCCACACCTCCCCCCTCACTTCTCTCCAAGGCCCCAAAGGAAACTTCCATATCCGCCACAGATTCACCTGCACCTCCACCCACATCATCTACTGCATCCGCTGCAGCCGGTGTGGCCTCCTCTATATTGGGGAGACAGGCCGCCTACTTGCGGAGCGATTCAGAGAGCACCTCTGGGCCACCCGGACGAACCAACCCAACCACCCTGTAGCACAGCATTTCAACTCCCCCTCCCACTCCACCGAGGATATGCAGGTCATTGGACTCATCCACCGCCAAACCACAACAACGCGACGGTCGGAGGAGGAGGGTCTTATCTTCCGACTGGGAACCCTCCAACCACAGGGGATGAACTTGGACTTCACCAGTTTCTTCATCCCCCCTCCCCCCACCTTGTCTCAGCCGAATCCCTCCAGCCCGGCACCGCCTTCCTGACCTGCAGTCTTCTTCTTGACCTCTCCGCCTCCATCCTACTCCGACCTATCACCCTCACCTTGACCTCTTTCCACCTATCACATTTCCAACGCCCCTCCTCCAAGTCCCTCCTCCCTACCTTTTATTTTCTCCTGCTGAACACTCTCTGCTCATTCCTGAAGAAGGGCCTGTGCCCGAAACGTCGAATCTCCTGTTCCCTGGATGCTGCCTGACCTGCTGTGCTGTTCCAGCAATAAAGTTTCAACTGTTTCCCCTTATGGGGCAATCTACATCTATTTTGCCAATGACCGAAACTCGAACAAGTAGAGGCCTAAACCACTTAACCTCGCTTCGTAAGACACACCTTTTATTTCTGGAATCAAGCTAATGAACTTTCTCTGAATTATCTCCAATATATTTACACCACTTATCAAAAAATGGGACCAAAATTGCACACAATACTCCAGTTATGGTCTCACTAATGCCTTGTCAAATTACAACACTTTCCTACATTTATACCCTGTTCCTTTAGCAATAGATGCCAAAATTTCATTTGTCCTCCTTACACCTATTGCACTTGCACACTAGCTTCCTACAACTCACCCAAGGCTAAACCAGACTCCTTAGGAAAAAGGCTACCCAACTAATCAATCAATACACATCTGGATCAGGATCACTCCTTTCAAAAAATAGTACTGTATGTGTAAACTCCTGAACAGCAGTACTTATGAAGGAAGCTTAAACAGATGTAACAATGAACACTCAAAAAAGGCAGAATTTACAGTTTGACAGGGAGCTGTCAAGGCACAACTCAAAGGAAGTATCTGGTGGATAATGCAGGAAGATCTCCAAAAGTCACTCCAAAATAACTTGCAGTAATTTCCGATTGACCACCTGAGGGACAATTGAATGATTTAATTGTGACTGTAGTGTTCAAAATTCTCAACAATGGTGTTGCATTTAATAATTGTCTATTGTAATTTTTGGTATTTAGAAAGAGGGTACGTTAGAAAAGTGAGAAAATACTGAAAACAGGATGCTATGTGAATTGGAGGTACAAGTCACAGATGTTCTCTTTGAGACAGGGTAAAGGCTGATTCCTAATGCTGCTAGAATATCCATGCTGGCTATATCCTAATTCACACCAAATCCTGTCTCCCCTGTGCCTCGCTAGCTGGCTCCAATCCCTGTGATTTCACCATTGGTGGTCATACCTTTAGCTGCCTAGGTCCTTAGAAGTAGAATTGAGTTTCATTCTCATGTGTATTCAAGTACATGGATATAAGCGTACAGTGAAAGGTTTACAATGTCACCATTCACAGTACTCTAGAATTTCTTCTAAAGCTTGCAGTCTCTCTGCCTCTCTCCCTCCTTTTTTAAGATGTTTCTTGAAACTGCCACTTTGACCAAGATTTTAATCACTTGTCTGAGTATCTCCTTATGCTGCTCAGGGTCAAACCTTTTCTGATTAAATACTCCTGTGAAGGGCCTTGTGAGATTTTATAGATGCTTTAAGGGTACAAGTTGTTATTGGCACTTAGTCTCTGAAATGTTGGAATGTCCTAATCCTGACCTTGGTGCTGCTTCTGGTGATTTGGCAAACTATCAGTTGCACCCATCCAACCTTTGTTTACAATCCTTATTTATCCCAAGCATAGGAAGCCACTGCTTTGTAAATGGAATCCTATGTCAGATGAAGCTCATTTTCTTTTGTATCTAATTCACAACTGACCATTGCTCTGAATCAAACCTCTTTATTCTCAGACAGTCATTCTGAGAATTAGATGCCTATTTACATTCCATTACCTGATATATTGGTGGAGTGGATAGATATGTGACCGCTGAGTTTCAATGCAGAGATGTAAGGTAAGCACTTTGGCCAGAAGAACATTTGGAAACAATATAAAATATAGTGGTACAATCCTAAAGGAATGTGCAGAAGCAGAGGAATCTGGGTGTATGTTGTGCACTGTTTTGGGCCCGATATCTCGGGAAAGATGTACTGCCCTGGAGTGTGTTCAGAGGAGGTTCACTGGGATGGTCCCAGGAGTGAAAAACTTAACATATGAGGAATGTTTGAGGACTCTGGGTTTACAGTCGATAGACTTTAGCAGGATGAGGGGTGATCTAATTGAAACATACAGAACTTTGAATGGCCTGGACACAGGAAATGTTGGGAAGATGTTTCCATTGGTAAGAGATTAGGAGCTGAGAGCACACTCTTAGAGTAAAGAGAAGACCTTTTTTTAGAATGGAGATAAGGAGAAAGTTCCTCAGCCAGAGAGTGGTGAATCTGTGGAATTCATTGCCGCAGAAGGCTGTGGAGGCCAGGTCGTTGAGTATATTTAAGATTGAGATTGGTTCTTGAGTATCAAGGGTTACGGGGAGAAAGCAGTTGAGAAACTTATCAATAATTTTTGAATGGTGGAGCAGACTCTATGGGCTAAATGGCCTTAATTTCTGCTCCTATGTCTTGTGGTCTTCTATTTTCACAAATCATTGAAGGTGACAGGATTGGTGGAGTGAGCTGTTACTAAAGCTTAGAGCCCTTCACTTTATTAACAGGGAAATAGGGTACAGGAGCAAGGAGGTGTTGTTAAACACTTGTTAGACCACAACTGGGGTATTACATCTAGTTGTGGGTGCCACATTATAGAAGAAATACAAATACATTGGAAATGTGATTTACAAAATGTTTTTCAGGAATGAGAAACTTCAGTTATGATAGATTGAAGAAGTTGGGATTGTTTATCTTGGAGAGAAGATGGCTGAGAGGAGGTTCGATATGAGCTTATGAAATTGAGCTAGCTTGACAGAGTGGATGGTGAGAAGCTGATCCTGCTTTTAAAAGAAAAATGAGAGCGCAAAGATTTCAAGTGATGTGAAAACTAAGCAAGAAAATTCTTTTCACTTTGTGGGCACGGAATGCAGTTGCTGGAAATGTGAAGGCAGGCTTAATTGAGGCAATCAAGAGGGAATTGGTTGATTATTTGGATAAAATTAGTGTGCAAAGGATTGGGATAAAGCAGGAGATTGGCAATAAGGAACAGAACTGCTGCAGGTGTAATGGGCCAGATGTCATCCTCTGACACTTAACCTGTGACTCTGTGAAGTGCTTTATGGAGATAAGTTCTGATTGTACAACTGGAAAATTCCTGCAATGTGGCTGTACCTGTCACAGAATAGAAAGACCATTGTGGAAAATAAACAATAGATTTACAAGCAAAGTGGACATGTTTTTCCTGAGCAGATCAATCATCTTTTTGTTTGCAGGATGACCAACAACCATTGCTCCCAATGTTGGTCTGGAATTAGGAGACAGGAAATGAAAGTTTAGATGAGCTGAAAGTTATGGCAGGGTGTGTCTGAGCAGTACAAGGAGAATGTTGAATGGAACAAGATCTGAATGAAAACAAGTGCAAAGAAATAAGGAAGTATGAGCTGTTGGTGACACATTCAGAAGCTGTGCAGCAGGGTTTCTTTAATGCTTGCTGGCAAGTTCCACAGTAGTTGATTTATTTTTGACTCTTCACATGGAAAAGGGTAGAATTACTCAATTTCTGGGAGCTTGAATTCCTTGAAATTACTCGTCCTGCTGAAGCATCAGGTTATTCTCAGAGCTCGTTCACACGGGGCAGAATATCTACCTGTTCCAGTCTGAACTAACTTGATCATTTGTTTGAATAAAAAAAAAGTTTTTACAGAAGCACCCAACATTCTTGGGTTAGACACAAGCCTCCGCAGTTTAGAAATTCACATTTACCTGCAATCATTAAGGCAGCACTGTGGTTCAGTGGTTAGCATTGCTGCCTTAGTGCCAGGGACCCAGGTTTGATTCCAGCCTCAGACTTAGTCTGTGTGGAGTTTGCACATTCTCCCAGTGTCTGTATCGGTTTCCTCCAGGTGCTCCAGTTTCCCACAGATCAAAGGAGTGAATTGTCCATGCTAAATTGCCCATAGTGTTCAGGGATATGTAGGTGCTCAAAGTTTGTGCGAAGATTTGTAGCTCGGGTGCTCGTTGTGGTTCTGTTCGCCGAGCTGGAATTTGTGTTGCAGACGTTTCGTCCCCTGTCTAGGTGACATCCTCAGTGCTTGGGAGCCTCCTGTGAAGCGCTTCTGTGATCTTTCCTCCCGGTATTTGTAGTGGTTTGAATCTGCCGCTTCCGGTTGTCAGTTCCAGCTGTCCGCTGCAGTGGCCGGTATGTTGGGTCCAGGTCGATGTGCTTGTTGATAGAATCTGTGGATGAGTGCCATGCCTCTAGGAATTCCCTGGCTGTTCTCTGTTTGGCTTGTCCTATAATAGTAGTGTTGTCACAGTCGAACTCATGTTGCTTGTCATCTGCGTGTGTGGCTACTAAGGATAGCTGGTCGTGTCGTTTTGTGGCTAGTTGGTGTTCATGGATGCGGATTGTTAGCTGTCTTCCTGTTTGTCCTATGTAGTGTTTTGTGCAGTCCTTGCATGGGATTTTGTATACTACACTGGTTTTGCTCATGCTGGGTATCGGGTCCTTTGTCCTGGTGAGTTGTTGTCTGAGAGTGGCTGTTGGTTTGTGTGCTGTTATAAGTCCTAGTGGTCGTAGTAGACAAGCCAAACAGAACAGCCAGGGAATCCCTAGAGGCATGGCACTCCTCCACAGATTCAATCAACAGGCACATCAACCTGGACCCAATATACCGCCCACTGCAGCGGACAGCTGGAACTGACAACCGGAAGCGGCAGATTCAAACCACTACAAATGCCGGAGGAAAGATCTCAGAAGCGCTTCACGGGAGGTTCCCAAGCACTGAGGATGTCACCTAGACAGGGGACGAAACATCTGCAACTCAAATTCCCAGCTCGGTGAATAGAACCACAACAATGTAGGTGTATTAGACAGGGGAAATGTAGAGTAATAGGGTAGGGGAATGGATCAATGAGCGATACTCTTCAGAGGGTCGGTGTGGACTTGTTAGGCCAAATGGCCTGTTTCCACACTGTAGGAATTCTGACAATCCTAAAAATCAAGGTGGGGACAAGCTATAATCTATGAGGATCAATGAAATGAGCATCTATCCAGGTCTAGATTAGATCCCCTGACTAATGCACCTAACACAATAGGCAATTTAGCATGGCCAATTCACCTAACCTGCACATCTTTGGACATGGGGGAGGAAATCAGAACACCCAGTGGAAACCCACGCAGAAAATGTGCAAAATCCACACAGTCACCCAAGGCTGGAATTGAACCATAGTTCCTGGCACTGAGGCAACAGTGCTAACCACTGACCCACTATGCCACCAATCACAACGGTTCCTCCATAGTTTACAACTGTGAGCTAGCATGAACCATGTCATTGTCAAAAGCCAGACCAAGTAAATGAAAACTATGGGAGGATACTGAAATGCACAATACATTAAAATGATACTGACTTGTGATTGGCTTAGAATGCTGCTGCCAATTCTCAATTCTATGCAGAGAACATAGAACATAGAACAGTACAGCACAGAACAGGCCCTTCAGCCCACGATGTTGTGCTGACCACTGATCCTCATGTATGCACCCTCAAAATTCTATGACCATATGAATGTCCAGGAGTCTCTTAAATGTCCCCAATGACCCTGCCTCCACAACTGCTGGCAACGCATTCCATGCTCTCTCAACTCTGTGTAAAGAACCCGTCTCTGACATCCCCTCTATACTTTCCTCCAACCAGCTTAAAACTATGACCCCTCGTGTTAGTCATTTCTGCCCTGGGAAATAGTCTCTGGCTATCGACTCTATCTATGCCTCTCATAGATAAGGGTCTGTTGAGGTATCATTGGCAGAAAATAAATCTAAGTGTCTTAACAAGATGTGCTTGTCTTACATAGCAAGTTGTAACTTACTATATGACAGAAATTTATCCAGTTGGCATTATTGTAATTATTAGGCATAATTGTTTTCTTTTGTGGAAGAATCTACAACTAGGGGTCGAATTTCAAAACAAGGGGTCACCAATTAAGACAGATGAGGAAATATTTTTTTGAGGGTTGAGGGTCTTTGGAATTCCCTTCCTCAAAGACAGTGCATGCAGAATCTTTACATATTTTTAAAGCAGAGGTAGATAGATTTTTGATGAGAGTATCGGAATTAGCAGGAATGTAGACTTAAGGTTAAATTTAGGTCATAGCTATGATCTAAATGAATGGTGGAGTGTGCTCATAACTGTCAGGAGGCAGAGATAATCTGTCAATTTCCATCAGGTCCAGACTGCTTGTTACTCCACACACAGACTGTATGGCATAGAGTCCCTGCAGTGTGGAAGCAGGCTAGTTGGCCCAACAAGTCCACGCCAACTCTCCGAATAGCATTCCACCCAGACCCACTCCATCCCTGACCCTATATTCACTTAGTCTGCACATATTTGTGACGGTGGGAGGAAGCCAGAGCTCTCGGAAGAAACCGGCACAGACATGGAGAGAATGTTCAAACTTCACACAGTTGCGCAAGGGTGGTAATCGAACAGTGCTACTGTATTGATTTGGGTGTGGCTCAATGCAATGACAATATTAATTCATTCAAAAACATCAGCTGGTCAGCTACTTGCACACTTCAAAATTGACAGCGACCATGAGGAGCAAGTGAGGACTGCAGATGCTGGAGATCAGAATAGAAGAGTGCAGTGCTGGAGAAGTACAGCAGGTCAGGCAGCATCCGAGGAGCAGGAGAGTCTATGTTTCAAGCATGTGCTCTTCATCAGGAACGAGGGGGTGGCCCAAGGGCACTGAGAGATAAATGGGAAGGGAGTGGGTCTAAGGGGAAGGTAGCTGGGAATGCGATAGGTAGATGAAGGTTGGGGTGAAGGTGATAGGTCGGAGAGGAGAATGGAGTAGCTAAATGGGAAGGAAGATGCTCAGGTAGGACAGTTCAAGAGGGAGGTGCAGAGTTGGAAGTTTGGATCTGGGATGGGGGGGGTGGCAGGCTGGTGGCGGTGTGGTCGGAAATGAGGAAACTGGTGAAATTCTCATTTATCCTGTGTGGTTGGAGGGTCCCAAGGCAGAAATGAGGTATTCTTCCTCCAGGTGGCTAAAGTTTGGCGGTGCATGTCCCTAGTGGAGTGGGAGGGGGAGTTGAAAGGGTTGGGCACAGGGCAGTGGGGTTGTTTGGTGCGGGCATCCCAGAGATGTTCTCTGAAATGTTCTGCAAGTTAGTGTCCTGTCTTGCCAATGTCCAGGAGACTACATTGAGAGCAACAGACACAGTACAGGTAAATCTCTGTCAAATATGGAAGGATCCCCTGGGGCCTAGGAAAGAGGTGAGGGAGGAGGTATGGGTACAGGTTTTGCACTTCTTGGGGTGGCAGGGGTTCCTGGAATTTGCTCCTGATGCAGACTGTCCCTTGTCAAGAGGGGAACATTCAGCCAGCTTGTATCAATATTCCTTTGCTAATTGCTGCTCCAAATGTGCTACAATTTACTGCACCAAAAAAGTCAATATCACCAACAAACTTAGATAAATGCCTCTACTCCTTCAGCACTTTAACATTCATCACCTTGATGATTACAACATTCACCAGACAAAACTATTCCAAATCTAGAACTCCCATGCTTTGTTGGCGTGGACACTTCTTTCCTGATCAATCATGATGAAGGTCTTTAAAAATGTGTTTCAAACCCAATCAGACCAAGATAAAATTTGAACAAGCAAATCATCATCGATGTGGATGTCAATGCAATATGAACAGTGCTTTAAGAATTAGCCTAATAACTAGTCTTGTTCATTGAAATGTACACCCCAGGAGAATGAGGATTCAGGGTCATTTTAACTCTGAAGCAATTACTGCAATGTAACGTTAGCTGTGAACCCTCATTTGGCTGGTCCTCAACAGACTCACTGTTACATGGAACACATGTTAATTCATAATAATTTATACCAGACAATAAAATGTAATCAAAGCTTAAAAAAAATTGCAGATGCTGGAGAAACTGTTCTTCAGTTCTGAAGAAGTCATCCAGAACTTAAAACATTAACCGTTACCCTCTTCAGCCAGACTTGGTGAGTTTCTCCAGAATTCTTTTCATGCTTGTTGAAGATGAATTCTGAATTGTTCTGACCATGTGGGGAGAAGGAATCCTCAACATAGCAGCTTTTTTTAGTGTATGGGGAAGCTGTCAGCTATCAGGGGCATTGATTTTGCGCTCTGGGTAGTTCTAAGGAATCATTACATTTTAAAATCAATGCCTCATCCACAAGTGTACAGGAGGAGTTAAAAGCACAAAAGATGGTTAAAAGCAAATTACTGTGGATGCTGGAATCTGAAACCAAAAGAGAAAATGCTGGAAAATCTCTCAGCAGGTCTGGCAGCATCTGTAAGGAGAGAGAAAAGAGATTCTAGCATCCACAGTAATTTGCTTTTATCCAGTGTTTAACCCACTGCCACCTCTCTTCCAGGAATGCCTACCCTGAAGAAGTACTGCTCCTCTCTCCGACAAAAGCTTTGACAATGGGTCAGTTAAACTCAACGTCAGCTCTTTCCTCTCCTTACAGATGCTGCCAGACCTGCTGCGACTTTCCAGCATCTTCTCTTTTGGTCACAAAAAAATGGTTTATGGTTTAAAATGTTGCTGCTGGTTATTTAGGAATAAAAGCCTGATATTTTAACGAGTTTGATTTGTAATTAATTTGAACAGTGTGCCTTCTTTTTAACTCAGTTGATTAGTAAGGGGATTGTAGGTCACAGAGAAGGCAGGTTTGAGAAACATATCTGTTGTGATCGAATGGTGGAGCAGACTCTTTTCCCCTCACCCTATACCTATGCCCTCCAGTTCTGGAGTCCCTCACCTCAGGGAAGAGACCTTGTCTATTTACCCTATTCATACCCCTCATGATTTTAAGTCTCTATAAGGTCACTCCTCAGCTTCTGACAGTCCAGGGAAAATAATTTGAAGTGACTTTTTTCTGAACAATGGAAGTGAAATATTAGTATGGGAATGTTCTGAACATTAAGTAGAAGTTGCATTTCCTCTGTTGATGAGCTAAGTTTTAGTTTGCTCTACTCTTTTAATCTGTCTGTAACCAGAATATCTTGGAACATAGGCCCCGAAAACCCCTTTCACTATTCAATGACTTTTTAAAATTTATTTACGCAGGGGCATATGTCATCATTTTACTGTCCATCTGTTGAGAAGGGGATAATGAGCTGCTGGCTTGAACTGTTATGAACCTTAGTGTGTAGGGACAGCCACAATGCTGTTAGGGAGGGAGTTTCCATCTAAAATGAATTAAAAGCAAAATACTGTAGATGTTGGAGATCTGAACTAAAAACAGAAAATAGTGGAGAAACTCAGGAGGTGTGGCAGCATCTACAGGGACAGAAACATAATGTTTCAAGTCTGGCGTGAATCTTCTCAGATTGGAGAAGTGGAAATATAATAGGTTTTTAACTTGTTGAAAAAGAAGTGGCAAGCGGAACAAAGGGAAAGCTCAGGGAAAAGTCAGAGGCAGAGAGACAATTCAATTTAAGCACCTTGCCAGGCCAGAATTCCAGGAATATTTTCTCTGTTTATAACTTCTGGACTTCTAAGTTTTTTTTTCTCTTGGGTTCCATCTTTCCTTCATTTCGAAGATGGGCAGGCAGACATTTAAAAGTCAGCAACATATCATTCCTGCCAGAAAATTGCAGGATCCAATAGTGTGGTTTGTTTAACTGGCTAGCAGAGTTCTCCTCAATATGTTCTTGTTAGGGCACCTTGATTATTCACTCTAATAGACCCTGATTAGTCTAAGCAGGGATTGGATACCCTTCCCAACACACAACTTCCCTTCACACCCAAACTGGGCAGGAAGTCAGGTATTGGGATTGAATGAGGCATAAGTTAAAATGACGAAGTTCTCTTTTCAGAAGAAAGTTCCTACCCAACTGTCCAAAGCTCACCTACAATATGAACAGCTGCATGAAAGTTGCATTTTAGCACTTCTGGACCTGACTTCTAAGTTATGTTATTGCTTGGCTCAGTACCAGTAATGTCTATGTTTGAAGTAGACAAAAGGCTAAATGTTCCCTTTTTCAGACAAAGTAATTTGTCAAGTGAGGCCTCTCTCGATTAACTACACTAAATTATAGTAGTCAGTGCTTTCTTGTACAACCACGCTGCAGGAAAGAAAGAAGTACCTGTTGCTGCTTGCACCTCCATGGTTCTGGATGTAGGTTTGCTCACTGAGCTGGAAGGTTCAGTTCCAGATGTTTTGTCACCCTACTAGATAACATCTTCAGTGAAGCACTGTTGATTCGCCTGGAGGCCGACTGAAGATGTTACCTAGTATGGTGATGAAATGTCTGCAAATGAACCTTCCAGTGCAGCGAGCAAACCTACATCCAGAACCTCAATCTGAGCTACAAATCTTCTCAAGACTTGCTGCACCTCTTGGTCGTCTTGTCACAGCTGCACACCACTCGGATGCTGCAAGCAAGGAACTGGCCCTCATTGTTCTGTTGCACCATTACCACTGAGGACATGGCCCAGAAAGTGAAGCTCAGTCCTTGCTCCATGAACAGGAACTAGGAGGTACTGATGGACAGGCTGGTGGAGAGAGGGGCAATGTTTTAACCAGAGACTGGGAAAGGAGAGTCTATACCAGACCTAGCCAATCTGCAGCCACCACAGTAGCTTGGGTCTATGGCTAGCAGTGCATGAAGGAAAATGATTATCTGCGCTCAGGATAAGAGCCACCATCTTTTCTCCAGTATATTACAATCTCAGGGTAACCACTCATTCTGAGCTTGCCACTGCACAAACCTGTCACAGAGGTTCATGGACTACAATACTCATCAACACGTATATCATGTTTACTCAATGGTTCTTACCCCAGCTCATCCTCCCAAAATCCTAACTGTTCCTGCCCTCTGTGCCCTACTCATTCACTGGGGCCTCTTCAAAACCTCCTCTGCCCCTTCATCACAACTGATTACTCTTCCATCCAGTTCCATCATAATTACTATCTATTTTCTATCACTCAGCTAAACTTGTATTCACACTTCCATTGTCCCTTTATACCATGTCCTATAACTTCCACTCAAGACCATTTGTGGCCTTTTGGAAGTCCATGCATAAACATTAACAGCATTACTCTAATGGATTCTTTCTGTTACCTCTTTTAAAAAAAAACTCCAAGTTAATTAAATACAACTTCTCCTTTAAAAATCCATGCTGACTCTTCCTAAAGAACCCACCTTTGTTCATCTATTAAAACTAGCTCTATCCTGAATGACTGTCTCTAGAAGTTTTCTCACGACTGAGGTTAAACTGATTGGTCTGTAATTGCTGGGATTACCCTTACAATCTTTATTTAAGAAGGCTGTAATATTTTTAATTTCTTAGTCACAGTCATAGAGATGTACAGCACAGAAACAAACCTTTCAGTCCAACTCATCCAGGCCGACCTGATATCCTCAATTAAATCTAGTCCTATTTGCCAGCACTTGGCCCATATTCCTTGTGAGATATTGTGTTATAGGTTATCTTTATTAACTCACTCACCAGCTCACTATATTCATTAATACCACGTTCTCCGACCATTCATTCCAGAACCCTTTACTAACCCGTTATTTACTATAACACAGTTTCATTCATTCATTCATAAAACCGCGAATTCTATAATACCAGAATTTAAAAACAACCCTTTCAAACCCATTACAGAACATTCCTAGTCATTCCTGATTAAGGACTCATGCCCAAAATGTCAATTCACCTGCTCCTCTGATGCTTTTCCAGTACCACACTCAACTCTGATCCCCAGCATCTGCAGTCCTCACTTTCTCCCATTACAAAAGAACCTCGGTTATCCGAATGAGACAGGCGGAGAGTATTTTGTTCGGATGACTGATAATGTTTTTACAGGACCTTGAGATCTTGTTCGGATAATCAGAGACTTGAATAAATGATGTTCAGATAACCGAAGTTATTCTGTACTGCATTTTCACACCTTATCAACCCTTGCTACAAGTAGTAGGCGGCACGGTGGTACAGTGGTTAGCACTGCTGCCTCACAGCGCCAAAGACCCGGGTTCAATTCCCGCCTCAGGCTGTGTGGAGTTTGCACGTTCTCCCCGTGTCTGCGTGGGTTTCCTCCGGGTGCTCCGGTTTCCTCCCACAGTCCAAAGATGTGCAGGTCAGGTGAATTGGCCATACTAAATTGCTCGTAGTGTTAGGTAAGGGGTAAATGTATGGGTGGGTTGCGCTTCGGCGGGGCGGTGTGGACTTGTTGGGCCGAAGGGCCTGTTTCCACACTGTAAGTAATCTAATCTAATCTAATCAGTGTTTACCTCTGAGTAAGTGTAGTTTACAGAACAATACCATCCCCATCAAGTCTCCATGAAACTTTATAATACTAATCAACCCCTACCAACCATCTCCTGGACCTGAATAGATGCCCCAATTTGTAATTACCTGTTAAATATCTTTTAACTGGGCCATTATCCCTTTAAGCATTTGTGTGAAATTGAATGAATGAATGAAATCCATACCAGCAAATAGTAAATAAATCTCACAGCCCAGCAGCACAGTACCCGATGAAGAAGCAGGCATAGCTAGGGCCTTCCCCTGCACCCACATCCCCCCGCACCCACCCCACCCCCACATCATTATTCTAAAAGGACAATAAATGTAAAAAAAAAAAGAGCTTGAAGGCTCTGTGTCTCAATGCAAGGACCATTTGTAATAATGTGGATGAGTTAACTGCAGACAGTTATTAATGGACATGATGTAATTGAGATCACGGTGACCTGGCTCCAGCGTGACCAAGGATGGGAACTCAATGTCCAGAGTTATTTAATTTTCAGAAAGATTGACGGAAATAAAAGGGAGGTGGGTAACTTGGTGGGCTGGAGAGAACTAACAACAGTAAGAGAGGACATTAGCCAGGATGATGTGAAATCTGTATGGGTAGAACTGCAGAAAACCACTGGGAAAAAAACACATTATTGGACTTGTGTACAGACCACCAGACAGACGTTGAGGTTAGGGATTGTAAAAACAGGAAATTAGCGATGCATGCAGTAAGGGTACAGTAGTTATTATGGGTGATTTCAATCTACATGCTGATTGGATTAACCAACTGGTAGCAATGCGAAAGAATAGGATTTCCTGGAATGTGAGAGTATGGTTTCCTTGATCAATATGCTGCTGAGAAACCAACTAGCGAGCAAGCTATCCTTGCCTGGGTATTGTGTAATGAGAGAGGATTAATAGCAACCTTGTGGTGTGAGATCTTCTGGGGATGAATGACCATAATATGGTAGAATTCTTCATTAAGATGGAGAGTGACACAAGTTAAATCTGAAACTAAGGTCTTGAACTTAGTGCTAACTTTGAATGTATGAGGCATGCATTGACTCGGATAAACTGGTCAAGGATACTTAAGGAGTTGATGGTGGATAAGCAATGGCAGACATCTAAAGAACACGTGGATAGACTTCAACAATTGTACATCCTTATCTGGCATAAGAGCAAAACAGGGAAAGTGGCTCAATTATGCTAACAAGGGAAGTTTGGGATAATGTTAAAGCCCAAGATGAGGCACAGAATAAACAACAAACCTGAGGACTGAGAGAAATATTAAATTCAGCAGAGGAGGACGAAGGGCTTAATTCAAAAAGGGAAAATAGAATATGAAAGCATGTGGAAAACATAAAAACTAACTGCAAAAGCTTCTATAAATGTGGTCAAAAATCAAATGACATTAGGTTATAATCCAACAAGCTTATTTGAAATTGAAAGCTTTTGGAGCTCTGCTCCTTCCTCAGGCATGGTATGATGGGGAGGTATAAGACACAGTATTTATAAGCAAAAAGTTAACAACTTTAGGACTAGCTGTCCTTGTTGAGTACTTCTTTGGAGCGGAGAAACAACACCATGTTCTTTGCAGGCTTCAACACATCAGTGATGATGATGAATACCTCGTCACACCCTTCCATATGCCTCCACTTCTCATCTTCAAACAATTGCCAAACCTTAAAGAGACCATTGTTAGCAGCAAACTACCCAGCCTTCAGGACAACATTGACTACAATGTTGCCATGGCAACCTCTACAGGCCATGTCAGATCATTGACATAGATACTACTGTCACACGTGGCAACATCACCCACTCATGTAACTTGGCTAACGTCGTCTATCTTATACGATGCAGGCAAGGATGCCCTGAGGTATGGTACAATGGTGAGACCATGCAGATACTATGAAAACAGATGAATGGACAATGCATAATGATCAACTCTTTCCTCAGGCTTTGTATGGTAGGGACATATAAGACACAGTATTTATAGGTAAAGGTTAACAACTTTAAAATTAGCTGCCCTTGTTGAATCCTTCAATAAGTTAGGAGTCTAGACACTGGGTTCCCTCCCAGTGCTGGAACACTTCAGTAGTCCAGGACATTCAGCCTCCAATCTTTGGATGAGCATCCATCAAGGCAGACTTCAAGATGTGCAACAATATAAAATCGCTGAGCAGAGGCTGATAGCTAAGTTCTGTACCCTCGAAGATGGTCTCAACTGTGATCTTGGGTTCTTGTCACACTACAGGTAACCCCAACACACTATATACCCCTCTCACAGGCTGACACACGCACACCCTCACACACGTACATAGGCCCTCTCTATATAGACACACGCGCGCACGCAAACTTACACTCTCAAATGTGCACACACACACTCTCATTCTCTCACACACCCTCTTAAAACATAGATTCAAAGTGTGACTTCACACCTAGAGTACATAGTGTAGCCTGAGATATCACCAGTACATTGATAAAACCTTGAATTATCTAGGGACAAAGACTTGAAAGGAATCTGGATTTTGCATTTTAATCAGCAGTCTACCTCCTAACTTATTAAAGGATTCAAGAAGGGCAGCTAGTTTTAAAGTTGTTAATCTTTACCTATAAATACTATGTCTTATATGTCCCTATCGTACCAAGCCTGAGGAAAGAGTGGAATTCTGAAAGCTTGCAATTTCAAATAAACCTGTTGGACTATAACCTTGTGTTTGATTTTTTCGGCCTTGTCCACCACAGTGCGACTCCAGCATCTGCCCATCATCTATAGAAATGTGAAAAGAAAAAGTCTGCTGGAAAACTGTCTTCACTAAGGAGGACACTGACTTTGGGGGACAGATGGACAAGCATGAAGGAGGAACTTAATGTAATCCATATTAGTTAGGTATTGTGGAAATTGATGGGATTAACTTTCTGCATCCTAGAATACTTAAGGAAGGGGCCCTAGAAATAGTGGATGCATTTAGTGGATGCAATAGTGGTGATCATTTTCCAACAATCTGGAAGAGTTCCAATGGACTGGAGGGTAGCTAATATCACCTCACACTTCAAGAAAGGAGGAAGAGAGAAAATGGGGAATTATAGGCTGGTTAGCCTGATATCAGTGGTGGGAAAAATGCTGGAATCAACTTTTATGGATGTAATAACTGAGCATTTGGAAAGCAGTGACAGAATCGGTCCGAGTCAACATGGACTCACTAAAGGAAAATAATTGTTTGAATATGTGACCAGTAGAGTGGACAATGGTGAATCTGTAGGTGTTGTGTATCTGGACTTTCAAAAGGCTTTTGACAAGACTCCTCAAAGAAAGAAAATTAAAGCTCATGATATTGGAGGTAATGTATTAATGTGGGTAGAAAACTGGTTGGCAGACAGGAAGCAGAGAGTTGGAATAAATGGGTCCTTTTCAGAGTTGTAGGCAGTGATGAGTGAGGAGACGCAGGGTTCAGTGCTGGGATTCCAATTGTTCACAATATACATTAATGATTTGGATGAAAGAATTGAATGCATATCTTCAAGTTTGCAGATGACACTAATTGGGGCCAATTCATGAGAAACATTCAAGAGTGAGCTGGACGTAGCTCTTGCAGCTAAAGGGGACAAGGGGCCTGAGATTACACGATCAGCCAAGAACGTTTTGAATAAAGGTGCAGACTCGAAGGGCCGAATAGCCTACTTCTGCACTTTTTTTTATGTTTCTCTGTCTGGCCATCAACATAAAACCATCACTGAACAGGGAGTTCAGGAGAGACCACATTTTCCCTGTAGAGTGGTGAGAATGTGGAACTCGCACCTACAAGGAGTGGTTGAGGCAAAGACTATAGATACATTGAAAGGAAAAAAGTTAGACAGAGTATTCAAAGGAAAGGGATAGAAGGTCATGCTGAAAGGCTGAAATGGCATAAGGTGGGTGGAGGCTTGAATGAAGCATAAATATCAGTACAAGCCGATTGGGATGAATGGCTGATTTTCTGTGCCACGAATGCAATGTAATCAAACTCATAGTGATGATTTGGAGATGCCGGTGTTGGACTGGGGTGTACAAAGTTAAAAATCACACAACACCAGATTATAGTCCAACAGGTTTAATTGGAAGCACACTAGCTTTCGGAGCATCGCTCCTTCATCAGGTTGACCTGATGAAGGAGCGATGCTCCGAAAGCTAGCATGCTTCCAATTAAACCTGTTGGACTATAACCTGGTGCTGTGTGATTTTAAACTCATAGTGAGCCATGATAGGTATATTTGCATACCATGGTTACAACCTCACCTTATTGATATGCAGTTTCCTATCGTCTCACGCAATGGATAGAAACTAGATGGCGACAATTGCAGATGTGAAAGTAATGCAGCTACCTGGTGGCTCCAACTGCTACTTGTTCCTCCAGTCTTCCATCTTGGATATTAGGCACTAAAATCTCATGGCAACCATCTGCAACCCCTCCAGGGGGGCATTATTAGACCATGATCAGTCTCAGAAGTCCAGTGCAACCCCTGGAGAGTTGTAGGTCAGTCAGGGAGGTGCACAGAGATCAGGCAGCGGTCTAGTCAGTTTACAGTTAAGGCTGTCCATCCAAGTCAGTTAAAGAGGTGGGTGACAGTCAGTCCTGGTGGTCGGCACAGTGAAAGTCATGGCAGGGTCATTTCTGCAGTAAGGATGTTAGACAAGTAAATTCTGGGGTTTGGAGGTGGTTTGTTGGGATGCAAAGAGGATAGTCATAGAATCATGCAGATTGAAGCAGACCCTTTGGTCCAACACATCCATGCTAACCAGGTTTCCTGAACTGAACTAGTTCTATTTACCTGGGTTTGACCCATATCACTTTGAATCTTTCCTATTCATGTATCTGTTCAAATGTCTTGTAAATTTTGTAATTGTACTTGCTTCTATCATTTCCTCTAGCAGTTTATTCCATATACACACCATCCTCTGTGTGAAAATATTGCCACTCAGGTAAACTTCTAAATCTTTCCCCTCTTACCTTAAACCAATGCCTTCTAGTTTTGGACACCCCTACCCTGGGAAAAAGACCTTGGTTATGCACCTTATCTATGCCTGTCATGATTTTATAAACCTGTATAAGGTTACCCTTCAACTTCCTATGCTCCAGGGATAAAAGTCTCAGCCCATTCACCCTCTCCTTATAACTTCAATCCTCCAGTCTCAGTAACATCCCTGTAAATCTTTCCTGCACCCTTTGCAGTTTAATAACATCTTTCTTACAGCAGGGTGACAAAAGCGGTGTATGCAGTAGTCCAAAATTGACATCAAAATGCCTTGTACATTCGCAGCATAATGTCCCAATATACTCAATGCTCTGACCAACGAAGGCAAGTGTGCAAAAAATGCTGCCTTCACCATCTTGTCTACCTGTGATGCCACTTTTAAGGAACTATGTTTCTGAATCCCTAGGCCTGTCTATTCGACAACATTCCGCAGGGCCCTACCATTACAAAGAACAAAGAAAATTACAGCACAGGAACAGGCCCTTCAGCCCTCCAAACCGGAGCCGATCCAGATCCTCTATCTAAACCTGTCGCCTATTTTCTAAAGATCTGTATCC
Organism: Chiloscyllium plagiosum; assembly: GCF_037043375.1. Classification (NCBI taxonomy): domain Eukaryota; kingdom Metazoa; phylum Chordata; class Chondrichthyes; order Orectolobiformes; family Hemiscylliidae; genus Chiloscyllium; species Chiloscyllium plagiosum. Next base: position 56,375,155 of record NW_028270141.1, read on the forward strand.
CTCTGTTTCCTGCTCATTCATGTATCTATCTAGATACATCTTAAATTATGCTATCACGCCCACCTCCACCACCTCCGCTGGCAACACATTCCAGGCACCCATCATTGTCTGCGTAAAGAACTTTCCATGCATATCTCCCTTAAACTTCTCCCCCTCATCTTGAACTTGTGACCCCTAGTAATTGAGTCCCCCATTCTAGGAAAAAGCTTCTTGCTATCCACACTGTCTATACCTCTCATGATTTTGTAGACCTCAATCATGTTCCATCCTCAACCTCCGTTTTTCTAATGAAAATAATCCTAATCTATTCAACCTCTCTTCATAGCTAGCACCCTCCATACCAGGCAACATCTTGGTGAACCTCCTCTGCACCCTCTCCAAAGTATCTACATCCTTTTGGTAATGTGGTGACCAGAACTGTACATAGCATTCCAAATATGGCTGAATCAAAACCTTATACAACTGTAACATGGTCTGCCAACTCTTGTACTCAGTACTCCATCCGATGAAGGAAAGCATGCCGTATGCCTCCTTGACCACTCTATAGTCACCTTCAGGGTACAAAGGACCACAACACCCAGACCCCTCTGTACATCAATTTTCCCCAAGGATTTTCCATTTACAGTATAATTTGCTCTTGAATTGGATCTTCCAAAGTTCATCACCTTGCATTTGCCCGATTGAACTCCATCTGCCATTTCTCTGCTCAACTCTCCAATCTGCTGCATTCTCTGACAGCTCCCTTCACTATCTGCTACTCAACCAATCTTAGTGACATCTGTAAACTTGCTAATAAAACCACCTTGCTCTAGATCATTTATGTATATCACAAACAACAGTAGTTCCAGTATGGATCCCTGTGGAACACCACTGGTCACAGTTGTCCATTTTGAGAAACTCCTTTCTACTACTCTCTGTCTCCTGCTGCCCAGCCAGTTCTCTATCCATCTAGCTGGTGCACCTTGGACCCCATGCAACTTGACTTTCTCCATGAGCCTACGATGGGGAACCTTATTAAACGCTTTACTGAAGTCCATGTATATGACATCTAGAGCCCTTTGCTCATCAAACAACCTTGTCACTTCCACAAAAAACTCTAAGTTGGTAAGACATGACCTTCCATGCACAACCATGTTGCCTATCACTGATAAGCCCATTTTCTTCCAAATGGAAATACACTCTCTATCCCTCAGTATCTTCTCCAGCAGCTTCCTTACCACTGACATCAGGCTCACCAGTCTATAATTACCTAGATTATCCCTGCTACCCTTCTCAAACAAGGGAACAACATTAACAATTTTCCAGTCCTCCGGGATCTCACCTGTGTTCAAGGATGTTGCCAAGATATCTGTTAAGGCCCCAACTATTTCCTCTCTTGCTTTCCTCAATAACCTGGGATAGATCCCATCTGGATCTGGAGACTTTCCACCTTGATGCCTTTTAGACTACCCAACACTTCCTCCCTCCTTATGCCAACTTGACCTAGAATAATCAAACATCTATCCCTAACCTCAACATCGGTTATGTCCCTCTCCTGGGTGAATACTGATGCAAAGTATTCGTTAAGAATCTCACCCGTTTTCTCTGACTCCACGTATAACTTCCCTCCTTTATCCTTGAGTAGGCCAACCCTTTTTCTAGTTACCTTCTTGCTTTTTATATATGAATAAAAGGCTTTTGGATTCTCCTTAACCCTGTTTCCTAAAGATATCTCATGACCCCTTTCAGCCCTCTTAATTCCTCTTTTCAGACTGGTCCTACATTCCTGGTATTCTTCCAATGCTTCATCTGTCTTGAGTTGCCTTGACCTTATGTATGCTTCCTTTTTCCGCTTAGCTAGTCTCTGTCATCCATGGTTCCCTAATCTTGCTATTTCTAGCCCTCATTTTCACAGGGACATGTCTGTCCTGCACTCTCATCAACCTCTCTTTAAAAGCCTCCCACATATCAAATGTGGATTTACCTTCAAATAGCTGCTCGCCATCCACATTCCTCAGCTCCTGCTGAATTTTGCTATAGTTGGCCTTCCCCCAATTTAGCACTCTTCCTTTAGGACCATTCTCGTCTTTGTCCGTGAGTATTCTAAAACTTATGGAATTGTGATCACTATTTCCAAAGTAATCCCCTACTGAAACTTCAACCACCTGGCTGGGCTCATTCACCAACACCAGATCCAGTATGGCCCTTTCCCCAGTTGGACTATTTGCATACTACTCTAGAAAGCCCTTCTGGATGCTCCTTACAAATTCTGCTCCATCTAGACCCCTAAGATGAAGTGAATCCCAGTATATATTGGGAAAATTAAAATCTCCTATCACCACCACCCTTCTACATCTTTCTATAATCTGTTTACATATTTGTACCTCTATCTCACGTTCACTGTTGGGAGGCCTATCGTACAATCAAAACACCTTTACTATTTCTGAGCTCTGCCCATATTGCCTCACAGCTCGAGACTTCCATAGTGCCCTCCTTCAACACAGCTGTGATATCCTCTCTGACCAGTAATGCAACTCCTCCACCCCTTTAACATCCCTCTCTAGCCCGCCTGAAACATCTACATCCTGGGATATTTAGTTGCCAAACATGCCCTTCCCTCATCATCTGCTCCCTGGTTACTCTTCCCATTAATCATGCTGACTTTGTTATCCGGTACCTTACAGGATTTAGTTACTACCTCCTTACTGTCCACTAATTTTTTTTTAGATTAGATTATTTACTCTGTGGAAACAAGCCCTTCAGCCCAACAAGTCCACACAGACCCTCCGAAGAGCAACCCACCCATATCCATTCCCCTACATTTACCCCTTCACCTAACACTGCGGCAATTTAGCATGGCCAATTCACCAAACCTGCACATGTTTGGACTGTGGGAGGAAACCAGAGCACCCGGAATGTGGGGCGAATGTGCAAACTCCACACAGACAGTTGCCCAAGGTGGGAATTGAACCAGGGTATCTGGGGCTGTGAGGCAGCAGTGCTAACCACTGTGCCATCGTTGCGCCCCAATCTCCTCATTTGGTTCCCATCCCCCTCCCACATCAGTTTAAACCCTCCCTAACAGCGTTAACAAGGACATTGGTTCCAGTTCAGACCAAATGTAGACCATTCAATTTGTAATAGTCCCACTCCCCCAGAACCTGTCCTAATGTTCCAAAAATCTGAACCCCTCCCTCCTGCACCATCTCTCAAGTGACTCATTCATCCTGCCTTTACTTTCATTTCTACTCTGACTAATTTGTGGCACTGGTAGCAATCCTGAGATTACTACCTCTGAGGTCCTACTTTTTAACTTGGCTCCTAACTCCCTAAATTCTGATTGTAGGATTTAATCCCATTTTTACCTATATCATTGGTGCCTATATGCACCAAGGCAAGTTCAAACTCCCCCTTCAAAATGTCCTGCAGCCGATCTGAATCATCCCAGATCCGTGCACCTGGGAGACAACATATCATTCGGGAGTCTTGTTTTCAGCCACAAAACCACCGATCTACTCCCCTTACAATTGAATCCCCTATGATTATAGCCCTTCCACATTTTTCCCTTCCTTGTGTACAGCAGAGCCAGCCACGGTGCCATGAACCTGGCTACTGCTGCCTTCCCTGGTGAGCCATCTTTCCCCAACAACATCCAAAACGGTATATGTGTTTTGGAGGGAGATGATCGCAGGGGACACCTGCACTGCCTTCCTGCTCTTTCTCTGCCTTTTGGTCACTTCCACTCATTCCCTGTCTCCCTCAGCAATCCTAATCTGCGGTGTGACCAATTTGCTAAATGTGCTATCCACAACCTCCTCAGCATTACAGATGCTCCAAAATGAGTCCACTAATTGTATAAATCTTATCCTGGTTTGTCTTAGCAAAATGCAATACCTCACATTTATCTAAATTAAATATCTGCCAATTCATGGCCCATTGGCCCAGCTGATCATGATCTTGTTGTACACTTAGCCTTCTTCACTGTCCAGTATACCACCAGTTTTGGTGTTATCTGCAAATTTCTATCCATGCCTCCTATATTCTCATCCAAACCATTTTATATACATGATAAATAACAGTGGATCAAGCACAACCCTGGCGACATACCTCTGGTCACAAGCCTCCAGTCCAAATAACAATCTTCTATTACCACTCTCTATCTAATGGTGTGAAGCCAATTTTGCATCCAACCAGCTAGTTCTCCCTGGATTGTATGTTATCTAACCTGGTGGCTCAGTGGTTAGCACTACTGCCTCACAATGCCAGGGACCCAGGTTTGATTCCCGGCTCAGGATTGTGTGGAGTTTGCACATTCTCCCTCTGTCTGTATGGGTTTCCTCCGGGTGCTCTGGTTTCCTCTCATAATCCAAAGATGTACAGGCCAGGTGAATTGGCCATGCTAAATTGCCCATAATGTTAGGTGCATTAGTCAGGGGTAAATGTGGGGAGATGGGTCTAGGTGGGTTACTCTTCTGAGGATCAATGTGGGCTTGTTTGGCCAAAGGGTCTATGTCCACTCTGTAGGGAATCTAATCTAATCTTAATAACCCGTCTACCACGCGGAACCTTCTCAAAGGCCTTGCTAAAGTCCTTGTAGACATTGTCTACCACTCTGCCTTCATCTATCCTTTTGGCCACATCCGCAAAAAACTCAGTTGAGTTTGTGAGACAGAATTTCCCATGCACAAAGTCATGACTGACTCTGGTTAGTCCTTGTCTTTCCAAACGTATGCAAATACTGTCTCTCAGAATTCCCTCTACAACTAACCTGGAACTGAAGTCAGGCCTACCAGTCTATAGTTCCCTGGCTTTTCCTTGCAGCCTTTCTTAAATAAAGGCTCAATATTAACAATTCTCCGTCGTCCGGCACCTTACTTGTGGCTTCAGATGATGCAAATATCTGCTTGGGGCCCTGCTAATTTCTTCCCTAGTTTCCCACAATGTCCTCCAATATGCTTGATCAGTTCCTGGGATTTATCTACCTTGATAACGTTTTAAGACCTCCAGCACCTCCTTTTCTGTAATGTTGGACTCCTTTCAAGACATCACTATTTGTTTCCTCAAGTTCCCAAGCTTCTGTACTTTGCTCCACAGTAAATGCTTATGTGAAATATTTTGTTTAGTATCTCATCCATTTCCTGTGGTTCCACACATAAATGGCCTTGTTGATCTTTGAAGGGCCCTACTCTCTCCCTAGATACCTTTTTGCCCTTAGTGTACTTGTACTCTTTCTGGATTCTCCTTAACATTATCTGCCAAAACCATCTCATGTCCTCTTTTTGCCCTCTTAAGTGTACTCCTACTCCCCTGACATTCCTCAAGAGATTCACTTGATCCAAGCTGTCTGTACCTGACATACCTACTTTTTTTATCTTGACCAGAGCCTCAATATCACTAGACATCCAGTGTTCCCTACTCATGCCAGCCTTGCCCTTCATTCTAACAAAAACATACCATTTCTGAACTCTCATTATCTTATATTTGAAAGCCTCCCACTTGCCTTTACCTGTAAACAGCCTACCCCAATCAACTTTGAAAGTTCCTATCTAATAACATCAAAATTGGCTTTGCGCCAGTTTAGAACTTTAATTTTTAAAGAAGGTTTATCTTTTTCAATAACTATTTTAAACCTAACAGAATTATGTACACTGGTCCCAAAGTGCTCCCCTACCAACACCTCTGTCATTTGCATTACCTTATTTCCCAGGAGAAGGCCAAGTTTTGTTCCTTCTCTAGTAGGGGCATCCAAATATTGCTCAAGAAGTTTTTCTTGAACACACTTAATGCTGGTTTTTACCTGATGATACAACATAGAACAATGAGCATAGAAGAGTATAGCACAGTACATGCCATTCAGCCCACAATGTTGTGTCAAGCATTTATCTTAATCTAAGATCAACCTAATCTACAAACCCTCAATTTACTGTCGTCCATGTGCTTATCCAGCAGTCGCTTAAATGTCCCTAATGCGTCTGACCCAGCTACCACCGCAGGCAGTGCATTCCATGCACCTACCACTCTTTGCGTAATGAACCTACCTCTGACATCTCCCCTATACCTTCCTCCAATCACCTAAACTTATGACCCCTCATGACAGTCATTTCTGCCCTGGCGAAAAGTCTCTGGCTATCTACGCCTTTTATTACCTTGTACACCTCTATCAAGTCATCTGTCTTCCTTCTTCTCTCCAGTGTGAAAAGCCTGAGCTCACTCAACCTCTCTCCATACGACAAACCCTCCAATCCAGAAAGCATCCTGGTAAATCTCCTCTGCACTCTCTCTAAAGCATCTACATCCTTCCTATAATAAGGCGACCAGAACTGGACACAATATTCCAAGTGTGGTCTAACCACATGGTTTTATAGAGCTACAGACAAACCTCGCAGCTCTTAATCTCAATCCTCCTGTTAATGAAAGCCAAAACACCATACGCCTTCTTAACAATCCTGTCAACTTGGGTGGCAACTTTGAGGGATCTACGTACATGGACCCCAAGATTCCCCCTGTGCTTCTACACTGCCAAGAATCCTCTCTTTAACCCTGCATTCAGCATTCAAATTTGACCTTCCAAAATAAATCACTTCTCATTTATCCAGTTTGAACTCCATCTACCATTTCTGAGCTCAGCTCTGCGTCCTGTCAATGTCTTGTTGTAGTCTGCAACAGCCCTCGACACTTCCTACAACACCACTGACCTTTTTGTCTTCACCAAGCTTACTAATCCACCCACCCAGTCACCGAGCTCCAGGAGGAATACTCTCCATCCAGTAGCACCCGCTGTCTTCTTTCAGCCAGCCAATTCTGTAATCAGACAGCCAAATATCTCTGTATCCCATACCTCCTAACTTTCTGAATGAGCCTACCATGGGAAGCCATATCAAATGCCTTACTGAAATCTATATACATCACATCTACTGCTTGACCAGGGGTGGCACGGTGACTCAGTGGTTAGCACTGCTGCCTCACAGCACCAGGGTTCTAGGTTTGATTCCAGCCTCAGGTGACTGTCTGTGTGGAGTTAGCACATTCTGCATGGGTTTCCTCCAGGTGCTCCAGTTTCCTCCCACAATCCAAAGGTGTGCAGGTAAGGTGAATTGGCCATCCAAAATTGCCCATAATGTTAGGTGCATTAGTCAGAGGTAAATATAGGTTAGGGGAATGGGTCTGGATGGGTTATTCTTTAGAGGGTCGGTGTGGACTTGTTGGGCCAAAGATTCTGTTTCCATACTGTAGGGAATCTAATCAGTTTGTCTCATCACATCCTCAAATAACTCAATAAGGCTTGTGAGGCATGACCTGCCCCTTACAAAGCCATGGAACAATATTAATCTCCCCCCAATCAGTGAGTGAGGATGCAAAGATCATTGCCAGAGGTGCAGCAATCTCATTCCTTGCTTTCCGTAGTAACCTTGGATATATCTGGTCCGGCCCTTGGGACTTATCTATCTTGATGCTTCCCAAAATTTCCAGCACATTGACTTTCCTTAATACCAATCTGTTCAAGCTTATTAACTTGATCCACGGTGTTCTCACCATCAACAAGGTCCCTCTCTCCAGTGAATACTGAAGCAAAAAACTAATTTAGGGCCTCCCCTACCTCTTCAGACTCCAGGCACAAGTTCCCTCCACTATCCCTGATCAGCCCTAGCCTCTGTCTCTGATCACTCTCTTATTCCTCATGTATGTGTAGAACGCCGTTGGGTTTTCCCTAATCCTTCCCATCAAGGCTTTTTCGTGCCCTGTCCTAGCTCTCCTCAGTCCAATTTTGAGTTCTTTCCTAGCTACCCTGTAATCCTCAAAAGCTGTGCCAGATCCTTTCTTTCTCAATCTTAGGTAAGCTTCCTTCTTCCTTTTGATGAGAAGCTCCTCTATTCTTGTCATCCAAGGTTCCTTCACCTTACCATTCCTTGCCTGTCTCAGTGGGATAAAGTTATCCAACACTTGCAAAAAGAAGGAATGGAAGTTGGTTCACAATTTGAAGATACTGAACTCAACAATGAGCCCAGAAGGTTGTAAACTGTCTAGCTTGAAGATGAGATGTTCTCCCTCCAGTTTGCACTGTGATTCTCTGGAGCATTGCAGCATGCCGAGGACAGACAAGTGGTCATGCCAGCAAGATGCTGCATTAAAATGACCGGTTAAAGGAAGGTCGCGGTGAATTTTGTATATGGACCAGAGGTGTTCTGCAACGCGGTCACCCAGTATGTGTTGAGCTTCTCCAATGTAGATTAGGCCACATTGAGTGCAGTGAATACAATACACAAATTTGGAGGACATACAGGTGAAATGCTGCTTCATCTGGAATTACTGTTTTGGTCTTTGGATGATGGGCAAAGAGGATTACATTGGATGATGCTATGGAAAGGGTATCTGGTCGAGGAATGGTCTAGTGTGTCCTGGAGGGAACGATCCCTGTGATATACAGACAGAGGGAGTGAGGGGAATATGTGTTTGGTGGTAGTGTTCTGCTGGAGTTGTCTGAAATGGCGGAGAATGACCCTTTGACTACGGAGGCTGGTGGGATGAAAAGTGAGAATAAGGAGGACATGATCACACTATTGTGAGTGGGCAAGGGGTAAGAGCGGAAGTATGGTGATAGGTCTGATGCAGTTAAGGGCCTGGTCAACCACAGTGGGCAGGAAATTTTGGAAAATGCATCGTCTGAACAAACATGTTGTTGGTGAAGGAACTGGGAGAATGGGATGTAATCCTTGCACGACATGGGGTGTGAAGAACTATAGCGAAGGGAGCTATGGAAAACAGTGGCTTTGTTGTGGATGACAGTGGACAGTTTATTTCCTGAAATGGAGAAGGAGAGGTCAAGGAAACAAAGAGAAGTGTCGACATGGACAATATGAATGTTATAGAGGGGTGGAAATTGAAGGCAAAAATGAAAACATTTTTCAAAGTTCAGTCAGAAGCGTGAAGTGGCACTGAAACAGTCATCAATGTATTGAGAAAAGAGTTGCGGGAGGGGGCAAATGTAGGACTGGAACAAGGATTGTTCAACATACTCCATACATGGAACTAACTGGGACCCATGTGGTTTCCCATAGCCACACCTTTGACTTGGCAGGAGTGAGATGAATTAAAGGAGAAATTGTTCAGTGAAAGTACAAGTTCAGCAAAGTGGAGGAGAGTGGTGGTGGCATATGTCCTAGTTATGATTAGATTAGATTAGATTCCCTACATCATGGAAACAGGCCCTTCGGCCCAACAAATCCACACCGACCCTCCGAAGAGTAACCCACCAGTCCCATTTCCCTCTGACTAATGCGCCTAACACTACGGGCAATTTAGCACAGCCAATTCACCTGACCTGCACATCTTTGGACTGTGGGAGGAAACCGGAGCACCCGGAGGAAACACACGCAGACACAGGGAGAACGTGCAAACTCCACACAGTCACCTGGAATCAAACCTGGGACCCTGGTGCTGTGAGGCAGCAGTGCCAACCACTGAGCCACCGTGCCGCCCTAAAACATCTCACAGTTTACAGAATTTATATAACTTAATGGAATGGACATTGTTGTATTTATATATTCCAGTCCTATTTCAAATGTTAAAAGCATGCTAAGTTCATAACTGCCCTACAATTGAAATGATACATACATGTTGATCCAAGGTACTTTATCAACATACAATTCTGTAATTGTAGCAATTACTAAGAGACAGCACGGACACATTACCTCTGATGGGTGAAAATAGTGCTAGTGACAATTCAAAACAGCTTAATGTTTGCAATGCAGGCAATGTAAAAACCTTCTTCCCTCCAAGATCTGAGAGAGTTTTCTTCATCACCACATCATTGCGGTATTTGATTTTCCATCAAGTAAACACCATTAGCAAATCACTCGTACTTCTAATTGAATAATTATGCACACAGCCCATTAAGGGCCATGCAAAGTATCTAAGGTGAGGGAGAGGAAGGGGAAATAGGAAGGGGCTAAATCAAAATGGGAGACCAGAGAAAGCAGGAAATAAATATAAATCGAAATAGCTGATTCTATAATTTTCAGAATGAAAGAGAAATCTGTATCAGTCTTACCTGCCATGTCAATGGCGAAGGGTCTGTCTGGTCTCCAACCTGTGTACCAGCCGACAACATGCCCTTCTTTCACTATTGGGCGTTCATAACGTCGTCCACCAACCAATCCAACCGGCCATACAGACACTTTATGGGTCAGTCGCATCTGCAAAAGGTGCCATTGTATTGACATGCAGTCACACGAGACTCAGTGATCACCTTGAAGCAAGCACAGGAATAAAGCCAACACAATACTTAGTATTGTGTGCTGGGAGAGTGCATGACCCCATGGTCAGTAGCCTGCTGTCTTATGTGCTGACAGATTTGCATGAGAAGAGAATCAAACAAAGGGTATAGTGAACATCTGGCACTGTATCCGGTGACTTATTGAGGTCTTTTTCCACTCACTTGTGAGCCAGCATTTATTTATCCATCCCAAGTAGTCCCTGAGAATGTGTTGCTGAACTGCCTTCTTGAACTGTTGCAGTCCATGTATGGAGACCCACAATGCTGTTCAGGACAAAAATCTAGAATTGTGATCTGATGACAGTGAAGGAAAGGTGATAACCTTTCAAGTCAGGATGGTGAGTGACTTGGAGGAAAACTTGCAGTTGGTGGTGTTGCCACGTATCTGCTGCCCTTCTCCGAATACATGATATTGGTCATGGGTTTGCAAGATGCAAGCCTTGATTAATTTCTGAAATTCATCTTGGACATGGTATGCACTGCTGCTGCTGAGGGTCAGTAGTGAAGGAAGTGAACTTTGTAGATATGGTGCCAATCAAGTGAGCTGCTTTGTGAAGCTCACTTGATGGTGGTGTGAAGCTTCTCAAGTATTATTGGAGCTGCACTCATCCAGGAACTAAGGAGTTTTCTATCACAATTCTGACCTGAGTAAAGTACATATTTTGACTGGTAGTGAATATGTCTATGGTTGGATTAACTAATCTGTGAGACAGCTCTTCCAATTTTAGGTACTATTCCACAGGTGTTACTAAGGACGACTTTGCAGGGTCAATGCCAGGCTGCCTGTTCGTTTTTATTTCTTTTTTGAGACTTTCTCAAATTGAGACTTGCTCAGTTATTTCACAGGTTAGTTAAGAGTCAACCACATTGCTTGAGTCTAGAGTTGCATGCAGGTCAGACTGGGTAAGGGTGACAGAATTCTTCCCTAAAGGACATCAGAGAACAAGATAAGTGTTTAAGCTGCGCTCATCAGATGTGAAAATCACACTCGGATGCCTTTTCAAAAGGGCTGTTGGGAAAAAAAGTGCTATAGCCAGGTAGCTTATCTAGGTTTTGTTTAAACTGTATATTATACTGCTATACACAGTTTGACAATCTGGAACTCAGGGCACAGACAGAATGTACTTGGTAGCAGCAAACTCAGAGGTTGTTCATGGCCCAGTGACTGATGGTGTAGTTGCTGTGATTGTGTCGAATGGGTGAAGGAGTATTTCTCTGGGTTCATTATATTCATCATATAATCAAAAGGAGCCATGTTGTTAATGTTTTAAACCCCAAAACTCCCAGTCATTATTCAGCACTTAAAACCATAAAAGCCCAACTATAATTCAGCACCACTCATGATTCAGCAGCTAAAACTGTGTAACTTCCACACATGATTCAGCACTTTAAATTGTTAAATATCCGTGAGTAATCAACAATCTCCACTGCTCTTTCCAATATATTTTGACTACTAAAATGTTTAGTACTTCTAATTTGAGATGAGGTATCCCTTGTCCTCTTTAAGACTGACACTTAATGCAGGTCTACACTGATTAAAATACTATATTCATTGCTTCTACCCCATAATTGAAGCCAATTGCAGTTTTTCTTGTTGCAACTAATCTTATCACTGAACTGAAATGGCTCAAGAATGGCAAGGGCATAAAACGTACCCTGGGTGAGAGATTTCAATGAACACCACCAGGTGTGGCTCAGCAGCAATACTACTGAGCAAGCTGGTTGGGTCCTAAAGGACATAGCTACTAGATTGGGTCTGTAGCAGGTGGTGGGGGAAAAACATACTTGATCTCAGCCTTGCCAATCTGCCACTCGCAGACGCATATATAATGGGGCTCTCAAAAAACAGTCCAAGAGAACCTGAACTTCCAGCACTTTCCATGATCTCACGGCATCCAAGGTCAACCAAGGAAAAAGAAAATAAGATTTGCGTTTACGTAGCTCTTTTCACTCTAAGTCTTGCCCGAGTGTCACAGATCCTTTAATAGTGAAGGCCCTTTGTTTAACTCGATCATGATAGGTATTCTGATTTATCCCTAAGGTAATGGAAGCAGGATATGTTGACCATTTATAATATGAAATAGGTAGGTTTCTTTGAGAAAAATAATATTTTCAGATATAGAAGGAATAGCTACTAGACTGGGTCTGTGGCAGGTGGTGAGGGAAAACATACTTGATCTCATCCTTGCAATTTGCCACTTGAAGATGCATCTATGATAATATTAGAAAGAGTGATCACCGCACAGTCCTTGTAGAGACGAAGTCCCATCTTCACATTGAGAATAACCTCTATCATGTTGTGTGGCACCTTCACCGTACTAAATGGGACAGACTTCAAACAGATCTAGCAACTCAAGACTGGGCATCCGTGAGGCACTGTGGGCCATTAGCAGCAGCAGAATTGTACTCCAGCACAGCCTATAACCTCATGGCTCGGATTCCCTAATCACCTATTACCAACAAGCCAAGGGATCAACACTGGTTCCATAGAGAGTACAGGAGGGCATGGTGCGAGCAGCACCAAGCATACCAGAAAATGACGTGTCAACCTAATGAAGCTACCAAACCTGCATGCCAAACAGCAAAAACAGCAAGTGATAGACAGAGCTAAGCAATACCACAACCAATGGATCAGATCTAAGCTCTGCAGGCCTGCCACGTCCAGTTTTGAATGGTGGTGGACAATTAAACAACTCACTGGAGGAGGAGGCTCCTCAAATATCCCCATCCTCAATGATGGAAGAACCCAGCACATCAGTGCAAAGGGTAAGGCTGAAGCATTCGCAACTATCTTCAGCCAAGTGTCGAGAGAATGATCCATCTCTGTCTCCTCCAGTAGTCCCAACATTACAGATACCAGTCTCCAGCCAATTCGATTCACTCCATGTGATGCCAAGAAACATTTGGAGACACTGAATGCTGCAGAAGCTACGGGCTCCGACAACACTCTGGCAATAGTACTGAAGACTTGTGCTCGAGAACTTGCCACTCTCCTAGCCAAGCTGTTCCAGAACACTGGCATCTACCTGACAATGTGGAAAATTGCCCAAATATTTTCTGTACATAAAAAGCAGAACAAATCCAACCTAGCCAATTACTGCCCCATCACTCTATTGTCAATTATCAGTAAAGTGATGGAAGGTCTCATCAGCAGTTCTATCAAGCAGCACTTGCCTAGCAATAAACTGCTCATTAAGGCACAGTTTGGGTTCCATTAGGTCCACTCAGCTGTGGACCTCCTTACAGCCTTGGTTCAAACATGGACAAAAGACCTGAATTCCAGAGGTGAGGATGAGAGTGACAGTCCTTGACATCAAGGTTGCATTGGCTGGGTATGGCATCAAGGATCCCTAGCAAGACTGGAATCAATGGGTATCAGGGGGCAAACTCTCCAGTGGTTCGAGTCAAACCTGACACAAAGGAAGATGGTTGTGGTTGTTGGAAGTCTAGTTGACTCAGCTCCAGCTTACTCCTTCAGGAGTTCCTCAGGATAGTGTTGTTGGCCCAACCATTTTCAGCTACTTCATAATAACCTTCCCTCCATCATACGGTCAGAAGTGGGGATGTTCATCAATGATTACACAATGTTCAGCACCATTCCTGACTCCTCAGACACTGAAGCAATCAGTGTCTAAATGCAACAACATCTGGACAATATCCAGGCTTGGGCTGACAAGTGGCGGCCCAGTGGCTCAGTAGTTAGCACTGCAGCCTCACAGTGCCAGAGACCTGGGTTCGATTTCAGCCTCGGGTGACTAACTGTGTGGAGTTTGCACATTCTCTTTGTGTCTGCGTGGGTTTCCTCCGGGTGCTCCAGTTTCCTCCCACAATCCAAAGATGTGCAGGTCAGGTGAATTGTCCATGTTAAATTGCCCATAATGTTAGGTGATTTAGTCAGAGGGAAATGGGTCTGGGTGGGTTAATCTTCAAAGGGTCGGTGTGGACTGGTTGGGTATGTTTCCACGCTGTAGGGAGTCTAATCTAATCTAATATCTGCTGCCCTTGTCCTTCTAGATGGAAGTGATCATCGGTTTTTGAGGATCTTTGGTGAATTTCTGAAGTAATCTTGTAAATAGTACAGACTGCTTCTACTGAGTGTCGGCGGTGGAGGAAGTGCATTCTTGTGGATAAAGTGACAATCAAGCTGCTGCATTGTCCTGGACGGTGTCAAGCTTCTTGAGTGATGTTTGAGCTGCACTCATCCAGGCAAGTGGGAGTATTCCATCACACTCCTGACTTGTGCCTTGTAGATGTTGGACATGCTTTCAGGAGTCAGGAGGTGAGTTACTTGCCACAGTTTTCTCCGGGTGTTCTGGTTTCCTCCTACAGCCCAAACATGTGTAGGTTAGGTGAATTAGCCATGTTAAAATGCCCATAATGTTAGGTGCATTAGTCAGAGGGAAATGGGTCTGGGAGTTATCAGTGACCAGAAACCCAATTGGATTCAACACATAAAATGCAGTGATTCTTGCAGCCACTGCATTTGTGTGGTGAGTCCAATTGAGTTTCTGGTCACTGGAGGACTCAGTGATGGTAACACCTTTTGAATGTCAAGGAGCAGTGGTCACATTGGGGATGGTCATAGTCTGGCATGTGTGTGGAAACAGGCCCTTGTGGCCCAACAGGTGCACACCCACCCTCCGAAGAGTAACTCCCCCAGACCCATTTCCCTCTGAATAATGCACCTAACATTATGGGCATTTTAGCATGGCCAATTCACCTGACCTGCACATCTTTGGATTGTGGGAGGAAACCCACGTGGATATGGGGAGAATGTGCAAATGCAACACAGACAGTCGCCCGAGGCTGGAATCGAACCTGGGAGGAGAAAGTGAGTCTGCAGATGCTGGAGATCAAAGTTGAAACTTTATTGCTGGAACAGCACAGCAGGTCAGGCAGCATCCAGGGAACAGGAGATTCGACGTTTCGGGCACAGGCCCTTCTTCAGGAATGAGCAGAGAACCTGGGACCCTGGTGCTGTGAGGCAGCAGTGCTAACCACTAAGCCACCGTGCTGCCCCCTAAAATCCCTGCAGTGTGGAAGCAGGCCCTTTGTCCCATTGAGTCTACACTGACTCACCTCCTACACTATATGGAAACACCACCACTTTCAAGTCCCCTCCAAGCCATTCACCATCCTGACTTGGAAATATATCAGTATTTCTTCACTGTAGCTGGGTCAAAATCCTGGAATTCCCTCCCTAATGGCATTGTGGGTCAACCCACAGCAGTTCAAGAAGGTAGCTCACCACCACCTTCTCAAGGACAACTAAGGATGAGCAATAAATGCTGGCCAGCAACCACAACCACAAAATGAATAAATGAAAAAAAAAGCATCTGAGGAATTTAAGGCTGGCACAATTACAATTTAAGGCTGGCACAATTACATATCCCTCCAAACCCTTCCTATTCATATACCCATCCATATCTGGATGGGTATATGAATAGGAAGGGTTTGGAGGGATATGGGCCAAGTGTTGGCAGGTGGTATTATCTTGGGTTGGGATATCTGGTCGGCATGGATGGGTTAGACCGAAGGAGATGTTTACATGCTGTACATCTCTATGACTCTATGAATGTAGTAATGGATGATCTGGAGTCTATGACTCCCAATGCTTATCAGCAATGGATTTTCACTTAATTGTATATGTTATGTAATTGTGAACATGGTTTTAATTATCTTCTTGAAAACTCCAGTCCTTCGACAATGGTGTGAACATTGAATATACAAGGTATATGAATCAACTTTCAAACATTGCATTTGTGAATGAACTGGCGTCAAAAGAGATATCAGCAGTCATTTAATATAGTTTAACTTTGAATTTACATCACAGGGACAGACCGTTCAGCACAACCAGGTCATGTTGGTGTTCATGGTACACACAAGCTGCTTCCCAATGGAATGCATCTGAAACCAATGAAGATAATCGAACGCATGCAAAATCACACTCTCAAACTCACAAAAAATCTTAATTCAGACCATCTTGAGGGAACACTTTTTCCACAGCTGTGACAATATGTGAAACAGACCAACTCTGAGCCCTGTGATATTCTGTTCGTCAATCTTCTCTATTCATTTTGATCTTGTCCAAGGTGGACTCTGTACCTGTTGCTCAGAAGCATTTCAACAACTGATACAAACTATTTTGAAATCAGATTGGATGGCCTTAGGAACAGGCCAGTATGTTACTCTATATCCTGGGCAGTTAAAGGCTCTGCTAATACTATGCTTGTCTTCCAGTAAAATTACTGAGCTCTGACATTGCCAGCAAGTGTGTTCTAGAGGCATTGGACCCAATCTTTACCCACATGTCAGGGTCTTTATGACATATAATAGTGGTGACATGGTTGCCATTAGATTAACCTTTCATTCCAAATTTTCATTGAATTGAAATCCACCCACTGCCATGGTGGGATTTGAACCCAATCTCCCAGAACATTATCCTGGAACTTTGGGCATTACCACTACGCCAGTACTTTCCAATCATTGGCAAAGTGCTGTAGTTAGTGCTATCAAGTGGAACTTTCACAATAATAACCCATTCATTGACCTTGGTTTGGATTCTGCCATGGTCACACAGCTCCTGACCTCATTATATACATTTTCATTAATCTGTTCAGAAATGTCTGCCACACATCTGGACTCGAACCCACATCTTATTGCACATAGGCAGCGACACCAACCTTGCATTACTAAGGGGCCTTCTGACCGTATTAAAGCCTAGATTCAAACATGCTGCATTCCAGAAATGAGGTGAAATTGATTGCTCTTTGATAAGGTCATACTTGATTGAGTAAACCATTAAAGAGCCCTCAAAAAGCTGGAGTCAAGGAGAAATCTACGCTGTTTGGAGTCATACCTGGCACACTAACGAAGATGGTTGTGATTGTTTGAAAATTAATCATCTCAAATCCAGGATTACACCGCAGGAGTTCCTCAGGGTGTGCAGTTTCGGCTACCACACTTTTAGAAGGACATGAAGCTTTGAAAAGGATGCAAAAAGAGATTTACCACAATGTCATCTGGAGTGTATTAACTATAAGGCAAGGTTGAACAAACTTGGATTGTTTTTGCAAGAGTGTTGAAGCTGAAGCTGATAGAAGCATATCAAATTATGAGAGGCAAGGTTAGAGTGGATGTGGATAGTTAGAGCCTTTCCCTCAGGGTAGAAATGTCAAATAATGGGGGGCATAAATTTAAAGTGGAAGAGGGAAAGCTTAAAGAAGATGTACAAGGCAAATTTTTTACGCAGAGGATGGTAGGGGCCTGGAATGTGTTGCCGGGAAGGTGGCAGAAGTATATAAAATAGCACCATTTAAGAGGCATTTAGACAGATAGATGAACAGGCTGAGAATAGAGGAATATGGATCATATCATAAAGTCATAGAGTCACACAATATTCCAAAAGTGGCCTAACCAATGTCTTGTGCAGATGCGACATGACCTCCCAACTCCTATACTCAATGCACTGACCAATAAAGGCAAGCATACCAAACACTTATTCACTATCCTGTCTACTTGAGGCTCCAATTTCAAGGAACTACAAACCTGCAACACTCCTAGGACCTTACCATTAAGTGTATAAATCCTGCCCAGATATGTCTTTCCAAAATTCAGCACCTCACATTTAGCTCAAATAAACTCTATCTGCCACTCCTCAGCTCATCAGCACATCAGATCAAAGTCCCATTGTACTCTGAGGTGGCCTTCTTCTCTGTTAATTACATCTCCAATTTTGGCGTTATCTGCAAACTTACTAACCATACCTCCTACGTTCACACCCAAATCATTTATATAAATGCCAAAAAGCAGTGGACACAGAATCAATCATTTCAGCACACCTGCTGGTTACAGGCCTTCAGTCTGAAAAGCAACCCTCCGCCACCACACTCTGTCTTCTAACTTTGAGCCATGTGCAAGGAGATGGGATTCATTTTGAATGGCTACATGGTAAGCACAGAAATGGTGGGCTGAGGGGCCTGTTCCTGTGTTGTACTGCTTTGTGTTCTATGTTCTAGTATCTTAGGTCCAACCTTCTTCAGCTGCTTCATCAATAACTTGCCTCCACCATGAGATCAGAAATGGTGATGTTCACTGACGAGGCCGCAATGTTCAGCACCATTTGTGACTATTCAGATACTGAAGCAGTTAGTAGTTGAAAGCTGCAAGGCTTGAATAACATTCATGATTGGGCTGACAAGTGGTAAACAACATTCATGTCACACAATTGACAGGCAATAATCTACCCTAATAAGAGACAGAATCTCACCATCCTCCTTAGACTTTCAATGGCAATACTATTGCTGAGTGTCTTTCATATCCTGAGGCTTACCATTGATCAGAAATGAACTAGACCAGCTATAAAAATTGAATTGCAAGAAGAACAGGTCAGAAGCTTGCAAATTATATAGCAGTTAACTCATCTTCTGACTCTTAAAGCTCGTTCACCACCAATGAGGAGTCAGGAATGAAATGGAAAAGTCCCCACCTGAATGAATGAATGAATCTCCAACAGTACTAAATCCCAACACCAAGATGCACTGCAGAAATTCATCAAGGTTCTTTAAACTGCACCTTTTACTTCCATGACCTCTATTATCTAGAAGTTGAAGGGCAGCAGATACATGGGAACACCACAACCAGCAAGTTCCCCATCAAACTACTTACCATCCTGACTGGAAATATACTGCTGTTCTCTCCCTAATGGAATTGTGGATCGACCAACAGCACAAGGACTGCAGAGGTCCAAAACAGCTCACCACCACCTTCTCAAGGGCAACTAGAGATGAGCAATAAATGCTGTTCTCTGCTAAACAGCATTCTGTTCCTTTGCTAAAACGGTGTGATTCCAGCATGTTTTGTTTGGCCCACAGAAATGAAAGTTGTTTTGGGTGATGAGTACATTGTGACCACATGTTCTAGTCTCTAATACAGAAGAGCCAGTGTTGGTTTAAAGAGTCGCCGCAAATGATTGTTAACCTGTTCTTCTCTCCATCTTGCAATAATTCATAGAATCCCATAGTTTGGAAGCAGGCCATTTAGCCCATCGAGTCCACACCGACCCTTCAAAGAGCTTCCCAACCAGATCCACCTGCCCTTCCCCCATCCCTGCACTTCCCATGGCTAACCCACCTAGCCTGCAGATCCCTGGACACTATGGGGCAAGTTAGTGTGGACAATCCACCTAACCTGCACATCTTTGGACTGTGGGAGGAAACCAGAGGACCGAAGGAACCCCATGCAGAGATGAGGAGAATGTGCAAAATTCACACGGACAATCGCCGGAGGTTGCAATCAAACCTGGGGTCCCTGTCATTGTGAGGCAGCAGTGCAAACTGCTGAGCCATTATGCCATCCTATCATTGCACTTGTGAGTCAGAGGTCCAATATTACGACCAAATAATCTCAACCTTGGAAAGGAGCTCAATGAAAGATGATAATGGGCTGTATTTTGTCATTCCAGCACAAGGAAAACTCATACTGGATGGGAGCATGGGAATGGAATTTCAAAATACTACCTGATTTCCACCTGGTCACCATGGGGCATAAGGAGGAGGCATGGAAAAGGTATGTAAGGAGAGAAATTTAGGGTATGGAGGAGGCATTAGGCATATGAATGATACATTGGTGATTTGGAGGACACTCTGGTAAAATTGAGGAGAATTGGAGATATGGAGGATGCATGGGGGATATAGAATTGACATGGAGGCATGGAAAGGGTATGCAGGATATGGAAGGGACATGGGTATATGCAGACGACATGTAGGCCTAAGGAGGCATGGGGGATATGTAGGGGACATGGAGATATTACAGAATTTGGGAGATATGTAGGGGTCATAGAAATGTAGAGTTAGGTGAGGATATATAAAGGATATAGAGAGGCCTTTGGAGGTGCATGAGTGATGGGGCAGATGAACAGTGAGGACTAGAGTACCCCAGACATGTGTCTGGAATATGGAGATACGTTCTGGGTGGAATCTTGCTGCCATGCCATCTGTGTCCACTTCTGATCTCATCTCAGGGGGCTGTAATGCTCACGCCAAAACCACTCTGCCAAAAATTAATGTGTGTAGTGGTAGAATCACTCAGAAAGAGGCACAGATCACGATATTGAGAAATAACCTGACTTGTGTGTCCTACCTAGGTAAAGAGAGCAGGGCCAAACGTTATGGAGTGCAGAAAGACTTGCATTCACATTGCACCTTTTACAACCTCAGGATGAAACAAAGTGTTTTACAGCCAATTAAACATTTTTGGAGCATTGTCACTGCTCAACAACACCCAATATGCAAACAATAAACTCCCACAAACAACAAGATGATGGACTGCAGGATACTGTATGATATTGTGCATTCAGCAGTGAGGATGGAGAATGCCGAAATTTAATGCCTTCCCTGAAAGCTGTTATCAACAACAATGCAACATCCCTCCATTGAGCACTGAAGTGTCAACATACATTTTTGTGCTCACAGGCTGGAATGGACTTGAACCTATACCTTTCTAATACAGGAGAGAGTGCAGTCTGTGGACTTACAGCTGATACTCTAATGTAAGAGGTAGATAAAAGATAGCAAAGCAAATGGAGGTGACATTTCTTTGAATTAAACTGCAAGGGAATGGCACAGATACCGAGATTGAAACTATTAGCTTCCTTTCTGAGACAGGTACAAATGTACCAAAGTACAAATTACTTTTGGAGTTCACTCACTCTTATAAAATTAAATGTGGCACTCAATTTTCACAGTGATGATTCCAGAACAGTAAAAAAGTAGTACTGAATGGCTAAGGATGGAATGTTGGTAAACAAATGAGAAGAACCCCTACTTAGTGTCTCAGGATTTGATGGGGCCAACCTATAAAGTATCAGTTTAACATCATTCATCATCCTGTGATGATCCTGTTGTGGTAGGTTGATGTGTTAGTCTAGATTATAAGCTGCGGTCCTAAAATGGGAGTATGGGGCCTCAGCCTTTTGGATTATATCTGTGAGCCAAACTGACTGGTAATAAAAAAATCTAATACTGTGAGTAGAAAAGCCCTCACCAGAAAAATAGTTCCCATATGAACTGAACTTTCTTTCAGTTCTGAAGAAAAGTCATACCATACTCAAAACATTAACTATTTCTCTCTCTGCAAATGCTGCTGGACCTGCCCAGTTTTTCCAGCATTCTCTGTGTGTGTTTTATAGGATATTCATTGAAGTACAGGATGTAGGCATCACTGGCAAAACTGGTATTCATGAGTCACGTCTAACTGCCCTTGAGAGATTTGTGATAAATCAGACTTTAGCAAGTTTTGAGAAGATTTGTAGCTCAGGTTGAGGTTCTGGATGTAGGTTTGCTCGCTGGGCTGGAAGGTTCATTTCCAGATGTTTTGACACCCTACTAAGTAACATCTTCAGTGGGCCTCCGGTCGAAGCACTGCTGATGGTTCCTGCTTTCTATTTATATGTTTGGGTTTCTTTGGGTTGGCGATGTCATTTCCTGTGGTAGTGTCATTTCCTGTTCTTTTTCTCAGGGGGTGATAGATGGGGTCTAACTCGATGTGTTTATTGATAGGGTTTCGGTTGGAATACCATGAATAGCCTATTAGAACATTTCAGTGGTCACTTTGCAGAGAATTTAGACTCGCATGTTGGTCAGACCAGACAAGGATGGTAGATTCCCTTTCTTAAAAGACATACTGACGCAACTGGGTCTTTATGACAATTCGGTAGTTACGGAGCCACCATTAATGAGATAAGATGTTTATTTCAGGTTTTAGTTAGTTAATTGAATTTAAGTCCCCTCAGTTGTTGTGGTGGGATTCGAATCTGTGTCATGAATCATTTATCCAAGGTGGCTCAATGATTGGCACTGCTACGTCATAGCGCCAGGGACCTAGGTTCGATTCCAATCTCAGCTAACTGTCTGTGTGGAGTTTGCACATTCTTCCTGTGTTTGTGTGGGTTTCCTCCGGGTGCTCCAGTTTCCTCACAGAGTCCAAAGATGTGCAGGTCAGGTGGATTGGCCGTGCTTATTTGCCCATAGTGTCCAGGGATGTGTAGGTTAGGTGCATTAGTTAGAGTAAATGCAGCATAATAGGGTAGGGGATATAGTCTGGGTGGGATACTCTTCGGAGAGTCGGTGTGGACTTGTTGGGCTAAATGGCTTGTTTCCACACTGTAGGGATCCTATGAGCTCTCTGGATGGCTACAAACCACAATGCTATTAGTCCTCGATAGTATACTAAAA
Source organism: Chiloscyllium plagiosum (assembly GCF_037043375.1). Lineage (NCBI taxonomy): Eukaryota > Metazoa > Chordata > Chondrichthyes > Orectolobiformes > Hemiscylliidae > Chiloscyllium > Chiloscyllium plagiosum. The sequence continues at coordinate 56,397,640 of NW_028270141.1, forward strand.
CAGATTAAGAAATTTTTGGAATTACAGGCTGATGTGATGGAAATGCAGGCTCTTCTTGAGCTGGATGGTTTAGCTGGACTGAGTTGACTTTTCTCATCTCAATTTTTCACATGGCATTTAGCAAAATGCCTATCCAATAAATTCTTCCTACTTCTCAATCTGCAATGCAATGAGATCCGATGTAAATTGAAAGTGACCAAGCGGGGATTCACCAAAATTAGCTGTTCGGCTATCTAGGAGGAAGGTTGGACGTTGAGAATTGGTATAAATAGCAGAGATCTCTGTAAGATATGAAAATGTTTCAGCTTTCTTTCTCTCTCAGAATATAGAGGTTTCGATTTTTAGGTGTCACCTAATTCTCATTTTTCGACCTAGGGTGGATTTCCACTGTGCCAATTTTTACCCCTCAATCAACATTACAGAAACAGATTACAACATTCTTTGTGGGATCTTCTTGTGCACATCTTTCCTGGCATATTTCCTACTGTGTGAAAGTGACACTGTGATCCTAACTCTGTTCTTGCATCATTTAAGATCCTTCATCAATTCACATTAACATTTTGAAAAATCTGATGAATGTGAATGAATGTAGCCACATATTAGGTAAACATCCAAATTCTAGATATGGTTTCATATCATTTCCATATCGACAAATTAACATATTAAATGAACCATAGGGACCTAATGGACAGAGTGGCCTCCTCCTGTAATGTAATGGTACAATGGCTTTATGACGACAGTCAATGAAGCAAAATAAGTAATGCAAATGAAATCTAGAATGAGGCAGCACAAAAAGAGGCCATTCTGCCCATTATGCATGTGCTAGCTCTGAAAAAGCTACACAATTAGTTCCACGTCCCTGTGAATTTTGCTTTTTCAACTAAAACCAACAATGGCTAACCAAATGTAGTGATTGGAACCAGGTAAACCTCATTGTCTAGGAGGTCCTTGATTGAGACTGTCAAAAGCGTTATACAGCATGGAAACAGACCTTTCGATCCAACCAGTCCAGGCCAACCATGTTCCCAAACTAAATTAGTCCCACCTTTTGAGCTTGGCCCATATCTCTCCAAACCTTTATTTATGAACTTATAGAAATGTCTTTTAAATGCTGCAACTGCACCTACATCCACCAATTTACCTGGCAGTTCATTCTACAAACAAAACACTGTGTCAGAAGGTTGCCCTGCATGCCCCTCTCATCTCTCAGTTTAAAAATATGGCTCTGAGTTATGAACTCCCTGACCCTTGCAAAAAGACCCTCTCATTAACCTTATCTATGCCCCTCATGATTTTATTAACCTCAAAAGGTCACACCTCAATCTCCCATATTCCTGAGAAAAAAGTCCCAGCCTTGCCAGTCTATGTCAACCTGGACAATCAGGAAATCCCTGGCTGATCAATATAAACAGGAAATTTAGAATTTCCTCAGTTCAAAGGACTAACTGCAAGCTGTCAAGGACTCATGCCCAAAATTTTGACTCTCCTGTTTCTAGGATGCTGCCTGACCTGTTGTGCGTTTCCAGCGCCATACCTTTCGACTCTGATCTCCAGCATCTGCAGTCTCACTTTCACACGGCCAGTGTACTGTGCACAAGTAAATAAAGGGTGACTTGGTGACAGGATATCACCTCTGTGCAGTTACTTCTGTGGTGACAAGAAAAAAAAAATACGTGCCTGAAGAACATTCATCTGCAACAGTCATTTTGGAGTTGAGGTAAGCATTTCTGGAATCATGCCTTTATTTGTGAAGCTTGACTTGTTTGCTTCTGCTGTAAAAAACTAGGCCCAGTATGTGGAAAGAATGCGATATTTTTTTCCAAGTAAATGATATTGGGGCAGATGAAAAGCTACAAGTAATCCTTCTAACTGCATGCGGACCCACTGTATTTTGGGTTATAAGGGCCTGAACTTTCCCAGAGGCACCAGACACTAAAACCTTCCAACAGTTGTCAGAGTTGGTTCAGGAATGTTATGATCCCACACTTCCGCTAATCCTGAGACGCTATCAGTCTAACTCAGCTGTTAGAGAGCTGATGGAATCCGTATCAGGAATTTTGACAAGGTTAAGATGACAAAGTTAAGAGGGATGTGATTTTGGGTTAACCCTGAGTAAGATGCTGAGAGACCATTTGGTATGTAGGATTAATGATGTAACCATGTAGAAGCGCATCTAGAATTCAAACAGGCACTGCAACTAGTTTTATTCAAAAATACCGCAAGTGTAGTATAAGAACTACAGGACATCCCAATGGAAATGGCCACCCTCACCTATCTGACTGAGCTTGGGGAACACCACTTGAACGTAGGCAATCAGAATCTCATGCAGTGCATATCCTGAAGCCGAGCCTCAGTCAAGTGGCTAAAAGGTTCATCAGGATCTGGGCTGGCAAGCCATTGTCGTTGCTGCCATATGCAGACTCAAGACAGCAAAAGAATCCTACAGGGCCTGACTTGAGTAAAAAAGCTCATAGACCAGTACCCAGGAAATTGCACACCCTGGAACGTCCCTCTACAGTGTGGGATGGAATAATTAAATTGCTTAGTGACTACCAAATCACAACTAATTAAAGTTAATATTTGGTTAAATGGTCACTCAGTTCCCATGGAGGTCAATACTGGCACAGCTGTTTCCATGGTTGCACAGCTGTCTTTAACAAGATTCACTTGCATCTCCAACCCTTAAGTTTGCACAATACCTCAGCCACACTGAGAACATACACTAGGGAACCATTGCTGATTAATGGCTCAACTTTGGTTCAGGTCTCCTATGAAAAGCAATTGGTGCAGACAATGAGATGTCATTTACTAACAGGGAATTTGAATATTTCCTAAAGTCAAATGGCATTCGACACATAAGGACAGCTCCATGCCATCTATCATCCAATGGTCTAGAAGAAAGAGTAGTCCAAATGTTGAAGGCAAGCTTAAAGAAGCGGCCTACAGCGTCACTTGATACCAAATTGTCCTGATTCTTGTTTGACCATGGGACACATAACAACAGGCATAGCTCCAGCAGAATTAAACCTGCAGCAGCAAAAATGTGATATTCCCAGACCTGTGGGTGGGGGATGGGAGTTGGGGGGTGGATTGTGTGGAGGTTGAGGGTGAAATGGGAGCTTGAATGCCAATGGCAGCCACAGGTCTGCTCTAAGCAAGAGAGACAATTTAATTCAGAGGACAATTTTCAATGCTGGAACCATGGAAATGGTCCTGTATGGATGTGAGACGACATGACACGAGGACAGGTTCTGTGAGATACAGAGTTCAATAGGTGATACAATTCTGAACAAACAGATGAATCACCTGAAAGCTGTTAACTCGCAAACGGAACAGAAGTAAAACATACTTGGCCTCTCAGAATAGCCCGAAAGCTTATCAAAAACCATAGGTTCTTCCCCCCCTCCCTCTAGTGTTGAGGAAACTTCAGAGTCCAAGATGGATGCAGCCTGGAGACCATTACCGCCAGAAGAGGAGAAGGAAATTCTCCGGAGCTGCTCCAGGTGCAAGAGACAGGTTGCAGTCCAGTATATGCCGCCTGTGTCAGAGTCCGAATCAGAAGAACTGGATCTGGGTGAAAACATTGTAGGAAATGCTACAAGTGAAAGACAAGGCCTACAGCCCCAGACTTCATTGGGGGGAGGAAGGTAGTGATTGATTAGAGTTATTAACCTGGGCCAATCAGGAAAGGCCTGGCTGATCAACATAAATAGGAAATTTAGAATTTCTATAGTTCAGGGCACTGACTCCCAGTTGGCTGGCCACAGCCTGTGTACTGTGCACAAGTAAATAAAGAGTGAATAAAGAGTGACTTGGTGATGGGATGGAAAAAAAATGTAAGCAGGAGATTTATAATCTCCAGTTCAGGACACGGACTCTGAGCTAGCTGCTCACAGACAGTGTACTGTGCACAAGTAAATAAAGAGTGACTTGGTAATGTGATACTGGCCTCTGCGGTTATTTCACCAATGAAGGGAGTATTAAGTTGAAAGCAAAGCATACAAGGAAGCAAAAGTCAACAATATTCCTGAACACTGAGATACATTCAAAGTCCAGCAAAGGAGGACTAAAACAATAATAAAGAGGAAAAATAAATTACAAAAATAAATAAACTAATGAGGAATATAAAAACCAACAATAACAGCTTAGAATTATAGAATCATAGAATCCTAGAATCCCTACTGTGAAGAAAGAGGCCATTTGGCCCATCGAGTTTGCACGAATCCATTGAAGAGCATCCCACACAGACCCACTACCCATTCCTCTAACCCCATATAGGAATTTTTACCATAGCTAACGCAACTCGGCTGCACATTCCTGGATGCAATGTGACAATTTGTTTTAAGTAAATCCACAAAAAGGAAGAGAGAAGTCATGTGAGGAAACTTCTTTTCAGCATTTAGCCCAACAACCCTCTTAAGAATCTTGTATGTTTCAATGAGATCATCTCTCATTCTTCTAGACCCAACTGAGTGTAGTCCCAACTGCTTAGTCTTTGCTCATAAGACAACTTTTCCATACCAGGGACCATCCCAGTGAATCTTCTCTGAACTGCTTCTAATAAAATGATATCTTTCATTAAATAAGAGAACCAAAATTGCTCTCAAAACTCCAGGTGTGATCTCACCAGCACCTCATACAGCTTACTGAGACATCCCCACATAAATAGAGAGAAAAGCTGCAGAAATGGTGGATGAATACACATTAGTACATACATTGAAATCTACTTTCCGACAGCAATTTCATTGCATGAGGGATAGAAATTGGGAAAGAGGCAGATTCTTCATTGAAAAACAAAAGGTGGATCACACTGGGAACAGTTCACCACAGGTGAAAAATGAAACCCGAGATGGCAGAAAAGAGGTGAAAAACCTCGGATGATTTCACTGCAATAATGTAGGACATACAAAGTCACAGTGCTGATAAAAGGCACTGGGAAAAAAAGGTATGGTAATAAAGGCTAAACGAATAGGATTAATTAAAACAGTGAAGGAAATCCCTAGAGAAGTCAAGGAGCTATAGGGGACTCCACAGCCTAGTCATAGGCTGGATAGTAAGATAGTGCCCGATCGTTTCAAAGACTTCACCTGCGTGGTTAAGATTTACTCAGGTAGAACAGGGAGGTAGATAAAGAAGTTAAAGTATTGAGAGATATTGGAGCTGGTATGTCTCTAATAGTAAGAGATAAAAATATTTGCACTTCTTCTGAAATATTGCCTAAGACAGTGGTAATCTGTTGGATAAATGGATAAATGGATAGAGGAGTAGTCTTCCCCTGTGTAAGATAAGGCTAGAAGGTCCAATCAAGACTAGGGAAGTGATAGTGGGAGTGATGGAAAACTTGGCTATTTCAGGAGTACAGCTTATTCTTGGAAACAATATAGCTGGATTAGAGATGGGAGTGATGCCCATTACAGTGGATGAGTCTACCATATTTCCGGAGGCAATTCCATGACAGAATGTCAAGGCAAAAAGATTGTGGAGAAGTTCCTTGCTTTCTTTACCCATCATGGATTATTGATTTTCAGTCAGACCAAGGGTCCAATCTTACTGCTGAATTATTTAAGGAGGTCGTAGACAGTTTAGGCATCAAATACTTTAAATCAAGTGCATACCAACCTGAATCCCAGGGAGCACTGGAAAGGTGGCATCAGACCCTAAAGACAATGTTGAGGGCTTATTGCCAGGATTACCCAAATGACTGGGATAAAGGTATCCCATTTATATTATTTGCTTTTAGGGATGCTTCAAATGAATCAACACAGTTTACTCCATTTGAATTGATATTTGGACACGAAGTAAGAGGGTATTTAAAATTAATGATGGAAAATTTGATAGGTCTGAAGTCAGAGACCTCACAGTTGGATTATGTACCTGAGGTGAGAGAAAGATGAATTAGGCAACATTTGAAGGTGCCACAGCACCTCATGAAGCAAGAAGCAGATAAGAAATCTAAAATTGATACGTTTGTCCCTTGGGATAAAGTATCAGTGCTGTTACTAAGATCGCTTCAAAACAAGGTTTAGTGGTCCCTATCAGATTGAGAAGAAATTAAGTCAGGTGCATTGCCTAGTAAAGATACCAGATAGGAAGAGAAATTATTGGGTACGTCATGTGAACATGCTGAAACATTACTATTACGGGAAAGGGAATAGGAGACAAAGGTATTAGTTACTGCCACTCAGAGTAAGGAATCAAATCCACATGATTTAGATTTTGATGTGCCTCAGAATAAATAGAATAATGGGGAAGTCCTTAAGGAATGAGAAAGATAGTGAGCTATCTGCCCCAGGAACAGAGAACTGAATTGAAATACTTTTCACAGTGCTATGAGGACCTATGTAGAAATAGAATGAGGAGGACTAATGCCATAGCACATAGAACATAGAACAGTAAAGCACAGTACAGGCCCTTCAGCCCTCCATGTTCTGCTGGCCTTTTATCCTATCTAAGATCAGATTAGAGTGGTACTGGCAAAGCACAACAGATCAGGCAGCATCCAAGCAGCAGGAAAATTGATGTTTTGGGCAAAAGCCCTTCATTAAGAATAAGTACCCACTTCTGCCTACTCTAAGATCAGACCCTTGATTTTACTATCTTCCATGTGCCTATCCAAGAGTAGCTTAAATGTCCCGATGTATCTGACTCTACTACACCTGCCAACAGTGCATTCCACGCACCCACCATTCTCTGTGTAAAGAACCTACCTTTGACATCTCCTCTAAACCCTCCTCCAATCATCTTAAATTTATGCCCTCTCGTGATAGACATTCCTGCATGGGGAAAACGTCTCTGTCTATCTGCTCTATCAATGCCTCTCATCATCTTGTACAGCTCTATTGTGTTCTCTCAACCTTTCTTCATAAGACCTGTCCTCCAGTCCAAGCAGCATCCTGGTAAATCCTGGTAAATCTCCTCTGCACCCTCTCTAAAGCTTCGACATCTTTCCTATAATGAGGTGAACAGAACTGAACACAATATTCCAAGTGTGGTCCAACCAGGTCTCTAGAGAGCTGTAGCATAACCTTGTGGCTCTTAAACTCAATCCCCCAGCTAATGAACATCAACACACCATATGCCATTTTAACAAGCCTATTAACGTGGGTGGTAACTTTGAGGGATCTATGGACATGGACCCCAAGATCCCTCTGATCCTCCACACTGCCAAGAATCCTGCCTTTAACCCTGTACTCTGCATTCCACACTATCCACAACTCCACCAACCTTCGTGTCATCAGCAAACTTACCAACTCACCCTTCCACTTCCTCATCCAAGTCATTTATAAAAATCACAAATAGCAGAGGTCCCAGAATCTATTCCTGCAGAATACCACTGGTCACCGAGCTCCAGGCTGAATACTTTCCATTTACCACCACCCTCTGTCTTCTATGGGCAAGCCAATTCTATATCCAGACAGCCAGATTTCCCTGTATCCCATGTCTCATTACCTCTGAATGAGCCTGCCATGAAGAACCTTATCAAATACCTTGCTAAAAATCATGTACACCACATCCACTGCTCTACCTTTATCAACATGTTTTGTCACATCCTCACAGAATTCAGTAATGCTTGTGAAGTATGACCTGCCCCTCACACAAGGCCACGCTGACCATCTCTAATCAAACAAATATTTTTCAAGTAATCATTAATCCTGTCTATCAGAATCCTCTCTAATACCTTGCCCACCACTGACGTAAGACTGACTAGTCTGCAATTCTCACGGTTATCCCTATTCCCTTTCTTGAACAAGGGAATAACATTTGCCACCTGCTAATCATCAGGCACTACTCCAGTGGACTGTGAGGATGCAAAGATCATCGCCCAAAGCACAGCAATTCTTCCCTCACTTCCTATAGTAACCTAAGGTATATCCCGTCTGGCCTTGGGGATTTATCTATCCTTATGTTTTCAAAATTTTCAGCACATCCTCCTTCCTAACATCAACCTGTTCAAGCATATCAGTCTGTTTCTCGCTGTCCTCAGAAATGTGAAGGTCCCTCTCAGTAATGAATACTAAAGCAAAGTATTCATTAAGGACCTCTCCTACATCCTCCAACTCCAGGTGCAAGTTCCCTCCGATATCCCTGATTGGCTCTACCATCACTCTGGCCTTCCTCTTGTTCCTCACATAAGTGTAGAATGCCTTAGGGGTTTCCTTAATCCTACCGCTAAAACTTTTTCATGCCCCCTTCTAGCTGTGCCTAAGACAAATCTTCAGTTCCTTCTTGGCGACCTTGTAACACTCTAGAGGCCTGATCCTTGCCTCCTCAACCTTACATAAGCTTCCTTCTTCCTCTTGACTACATGTTCCACATCCCTTGTCACCCATGGTTCTTCCAACTTACCATCCCTTCCTTGCCTCAGTGGGACAAACTTGTCCAGAACAATCAGCAAGAGCTTCCTAAACAATCTTTACATTTCTGTTATGCATTTCTCTGAGAGCCTATGTTCCCAATTTAGGCACCCCAGTTCCTGCCCAGTAACATTGTAACTCCCCCTCCCCCAATTAAATACTTTCCCATACCGTCTGCTCCGATCCCTCTTCTTTCATGTAGAATGAGGTTAATATAGGGAATGCTGCTCCAATAAAACAATACCCCTCCAAGCTTAATCTTCTGAAAGCAGGGAAGGTTCAGAAGGAAGTAAAAGTAATACTCCAAGAAGAGTCAAAGCGAGTGAAGTTTGCTGATTCTGTTGATTCCCAAACCTGATGGTACTAAACAATTCAGTGCAGATTATCAGAAAGTTAACGCTGTGACCAAATCTAAGTCATACCCAATTCCAAGGCTGGAGGATTGTGTGGAAAAAGTAGGACAAGTTACTTACATCACAGAAAGTCAAAAAGTGTGGTGCTGAAAAAGCATAGCAGGTGAGGCAGCATCTGAGGAGCAGGAGAGTCGACATCTTCGGAATGTGGAGAGGGATAGGGTCTGAGAGATAAATAGGGGGTGGGGCTAAGATAGGTGGGAAGATGATAGGTGGATGAAGGTGGGAGGTAATTGTGGTTGGTCGGTGTGTCGGGTGGAGCAGATAAGTGGGAAAGAAGATGGACAGATAGGACAGGTCACAAGGGCAGTGCTGCGTTGCGGGGTTGGATCTGGGATGGGGTGGAGGGGAGGGGAAATTTGGAAACTGGTGAAGTCAATATCCTCTTTGTGACTTCTTCAAAAAACTCAATCAAGATTGTGAGACATGATTTCCCATGCACAAAGCCATGCTGACCTTGCCTTTCCAAATACATGTATTCCCTCCTACAACTTGCCCACCATTGATGTCAGGCCCACCGGTCTATAGTTCCCTGGTTGTCCTTATCACCCTTCTTAAAGAGTGGCATCATGTTAAGCCAATCTCCAGTCCTTCGGCAGCTCACCTGTGACTATCAATGATGCAAACATCTCAGCAAGAGGTCCCGCAATCACTTCCCTAGCTTCCCACAGAGTTCGAGGGTACGCATGATCAGTTCCTGGGGAATAATCCACTTTTATGTGTTTCAAGACATCCAGCACTTCCTCCTCTGTAACATGGACATTTTTCAAGATGTCGCCATCTAATTCCCTACATTCTATACCTTCCATGTCCTTTTCCACAGTAAACACCAATGCAAAATACTCATTTAGTATCTCTCCCATCTCCTGCAGCTCCTCACAAAGGCCGCCTTGCTGATCTTTGAGGGGTCCCATTCTCTCCCTAGTTACCCTTTTGTCCTTAATATATTTATAAAAACCCTATGGATTCTTCTTAACTCTACTTGCCAATGCTATCTCATGTCCCCTTTTTTCCCTCCTGATTTCCCTCTTAAGTACACTCCTACTGCCTTTACACTCTTCTAAGGATTCACTCAATCTATCCTATCTATACCTGACATATGCCTCCTTTTTTTAACCAAAATTAATTTCTTTAGTCATCCAGCATTCCCTATACCTACCAGCCTTTCCTTTCACCCTAACAGGAATATACTGTGTCTGGAATCTCATTATCACATTTTTGATGACTTCCCATTTTCAAGCTGTCCCTTTACCTGCGAACATCTGCCCCCAATCAGCTTTTGAAAGTCCTTGTCTAATACCATCAAAATTAGTCTTCCTCCAATTTAGAACTTCAACTTTTAGATCTGGTCTTTTCCATCACTGTTTCAAAGCTAATAGAATTATGGCTGCTGGCCCCAAAGTGCCCCACCACTGACACGTCAGTCAACTGCCCTGCCTTATTTCCCAAAAGTAGGTCATGTTTTGCACCTTCTCTAGTAGGTACATCCACATACTGAATCAGAATTTATTTTTTGTACAGAATTAACAAATTCCTCTCCATCTAAGCCCTTAACACTATGGCAGTCCCAGTCCATGTTTGCAATATTAAAATCCCATCTCAATACCACCCTATTATTCTTACAGATAACTGAGACCTCCTTGCAAATTTTGTTTCTCAATTTCCTGCTCACTATTAGGGGGTCTATAGTACAATCCCAATAGGGTAATCATCCCTTTCTTATTTCTCAGTTCCACCCAAATAACTTCCTTAGATGTATTTCCAGGAATATTCCCCCTCAGTACAGCTGTAATGCTATCCCTTATCAAAAACGCGAATCCCCCTCCTCTTTGGCCTCCCTTTCTGTCCTTCCTGTAGCATTTGTATCCTGTCCATCCCTGAGCCATGTTTCTGTAATTGCTGTGATATTCCAGTCCCATGTTCCTAACCATGCCTGGAGTTCATCTGCCTTCCCTGTTAGGCCTCTTGCATTGAAATAAATGCAGTTTAATTGATCAGTTCTACCTTGTTCTCTACTTTGTCCCTGCCTGCCCTGACTGTTTGACTCGCTTCTTTTGTCAACTATATCAGTCTCAGATTGATGTCTATCCTCACTATCTCCCTGTGTCCCACCACCCCTCACCATCAACCCACACCCCCCCCCACCCCCACCCCACCTTACTAGTTTAAAATCCTCACGAGCAGCTCTAGCAAATCTCCCCACCCATATATTAGTCCCCTTCCAATTCAGGTGCAATCCATTCTTCTTGTACAGGTCACTTCTATCCCAGAAGATCCAATGTGAATCCTTCTCCCATACACCAGTACCTCAGCCATGCATTCATCTGCTCTATCCTCCTACTTCTACCCTCACTAGTTCATAGCACCAGGAGTAATCCAGATATTACTATTCTCGAGGACCTCCATTTTAAATTCCTGCCTAACTTTCCATATTCTCCCTTCAGAATCTCATCCTTTCCTCTTCCTATGTCATTGGTTCTAATGTGTACAGTGACCACCTGCTGGTCCCTCTCTCTCTTGAGAACATTCTGCATCCTCTCAGAGACATCCTTGATCCTGGCACCAGAGAGGCAACACACCATTCTAATTTTCCGCTGCTGGCCACAGAAATTTGTCTGTACCTCTGACTATAGAGTCCCCTAACACAATACATCCCTTGGAAACCAACATACGATACATTACATTAAAGCCAGTCTCAATATCAGAAACTTGGCTGTTCATGCTACATTCCCCTGAGAGTCCATCACTCCCTATATTTTCCAAAACAGCATACTTGTTTGAAATGGGAATAGCCACAGATGGTTCATGCACTACCAGCCTATCTCTCTTACCTTTCCTGGAGTTAACCCATCTATGTGATTGTATCTGTGAGTTTTTTCCCTTCCTATAACTGCCATCCATCTTGTTCTTGTAAATTTCTCATTTCCTCTAACTGTCACTCCAATTGATCCATTCAATCTGACAGGATTTGCAACCAACGACAGTAGACGTGATCTATATGGACTTCAGTAAGGCGTTTCCCATGGGAGACTGGTTAGCAAGGTTAGATCTCATGGAATATAGGGAGAATTAACCATTTGGATACAGAACTGGCTCAAAGGTAGAAGACAGAGTGTAGTGGTGGAAGGTTATTTTTCAGACTGGAGTCTTGTGACCAGTGGAGTGCCACAAGGATTGTTGGTGGGTCCATTACTTTTCGTCATTTATATAAATGATTTGGATGTGAGCGTAAGAGGTATGGTTAGCAAGTTTGCAGATAACACTAAAATTGGAGGTGCAGTGGACAGTGAAGAAGGTTACCTCGGACTACAACGGGATCTTGATCAGTTGGACCAATGGGCTGAGGAGTGGCATTTGGAGTTTAATTTAGATAAATATGAGGTGCTGCATTTTGGGAAAGCAAATCTTAGCAGGATTTTTACACTTAATGGTAAGATCCTAGGGAGTGTTGCTGAACAAAGAGACCTTGGAGTGTAGGTTCATAGGTTGAAAGTGGAGTCGCAGGTAGATAGGATAGTGAAAGCGGCAATTCGTATGCTTTCCTTTATTGGTCAGAGTATTGAGTACAGGAGTTAGGAGGTCATGTTGCGGCTGTACAGGGCATTGGTTAGGCCACTTTTGGAATATTGTGCAATTCTAGTCTCCTTCCTATCGGAAGAATCTTGTGAAACTTGAAAGGGTTCAGAAACGATTTACAAGGATGTTGCCAGGGTTGGAGAATTTGAGCTATAGGGAGAGGCTGAATAGGCTGGAGCTGTTTTCCCTGGAGCATCAGAGATGAGGGGTAACCTTATAGAGGTTTATAAAATCATGGGAGGCATGGATAGGGTAAATACCCAAGGTCTTTTTCTGGGGTGGGAGAATCCAGAACTGGAGGGCATAGGTTTAGAAAGAGAGGGGAAGGATATAAAAAAGACCTTTGGGGCAACTTTTTCACACAGAGGGTGGTGCGTGTGTGGAATGGGCAGCCAGATGAAGTGGTGGAGGATAGTACAATTGCAACATTTTAAAGGCATATGGAAGGCTTAAATGACTAGGAAGGGTTTGGAGGGATATGGGCCTGGTGCTAGCAGGTGGGACTAAATTGGGTTGGGATATCTGGTTGGCATGGACGGGTTGGACCGAAGGATCTGTTTCCGTGCTGTACATCTCTATGGCTCTATGACTCCAAGTCGTCGCTGATGCCGTGTGATTATTGGGTCCCAAGGCGGAAGATGATGCATTGTTCCTCCAGATCCAACCTTCCAACTCAGCATCGCCCTCTTGTCCTGTCCTACCTGTCCATCTTCCTTCCCACCTAACCACTCCACGCTCTCCACTGACCTATCACAATTACCTCTTACCTGCATCCACCTATCGCCTTCCTGCCGCCTCCTACCTAGCCCCACCCCCAACTTATCTCTCAGCCCCCTACCCCTCCACATTCCTGATGAAGGGCATAAGCCCTTCAGCTCCTTGGATGCTGCCTGACCTGCTGTGCTTTTCCAGCACCACACTTTCTAACTTTGACTCTCCAGCATCTGCAGTCCTGACTTTCTCCATGTATGCCACAGAGTTGGACTTACTTCATAGTTACTGGCAAGTACCTTTGTCGGAGAGAGCAAAATAAAGCTTTTGTAACCCCAAAAGGGCTATATCAATTTAAAAGTGTATCACTTTGGAATTAACAACACACCAGACACTTTTTAAAGACTTAAGAACAGAATTGTTGCAAGATTGACTAATTGTGTCATCTACATAGACAACTTAGTGGTTTTCTGCCATTCATGGAAAGATCACATGGACAGAGCTCTTTGAGAGTCGACAGAAGGCAAATTTGGTCATAAACTTGGCAAAAACAAAATTTGCAAAGGAAGTGGCATTCTTAGGGCCAATAACACTGAGGAACATGAAGATGAAGGCCATCAAGGAATTCCCAAGATCATCCTCGGAGAAGGAATTGCTGTGATTTTTAGGATTGAGTAGGTTCTACTCGAAATCTGTACCCATTTTGGTAGCATAGTGGCACCATGGACGGATTTGGTAAAAAAGAACACAAACTTTCTGTGGACTGAACAATGTCAGGAAGCATTTGTGAATTTCAAAGCAGTGTTAACCACTGCATTAGTTTTAGCCACGCCAAATGTTTTGAAACCCTTCCAAGTCACTGACGACGCAAGTGATGTATGTACTGGAGCTGTGTTGTTACAGGAAGATGATTGATTAAATTAGATTACTTACAGTGTGGAAACAGACCCTTCAGCCCAACAAGTCCACACCGACCCACCACCCACCCAGACCCATTTCCCTACATTTACCCCTTCACCTAACACTACTGGCAATTTAGCATGGCCAATTCACCTAACCTGCACATTTTTTGGACTGTGGGAGGAAACTGGAGCACCCGGAAGAAACCCACACAGACACAGGGAGAATGTCCAAACTCCACACAGAGAGTCGTCTGAGGCGGGAATTAAACCCAGGTCTCTGGCGCTGTGAGACAGCAGTGCTAACCACTGTGTCACCGTGCCGCCCACAATTGTGGAATTGAAAGGCCAATGTTATTTTTCAAAAAATCTCAATATCCACCAGAAAAAATACTCACTCATTGAAAATGAGTGAGAGTTTGAATTATAAGTGGAATCTCTACAGCATGTAGAGGCCCTTCAGCCCAACAAGTCCACACTGACCCTCCGAAGAGTGTCCCACCCAGACCCATTACCCTACCCTATTCCTCTACGTTTCCCTTGACTAATGCACCTAACCTACACATCCCTGAACACCATGGGCAATTTAGCAAGGCCAATCCATCTAACCTGCATATCTTTGGACTGTGGGTGGAAACGCACGCAGACATGGGGAGAATGTGTAAACTCCACGCAGACAGTTGCCCAAGGCTTGAATCAAACCCAGGTCCCTGGCACTGTGAGGCATGAGTGTGAACCATTGTGCCACCATGCCACCCTAAATGTCAGGTCCTCCCCAGCACGGAATTGATCGCCAGTCTTCTGCGTGACAGGCAGAAACACTCACCACTATACTACCAAGCATGTTAAGCTTGGAAATGGCCTTACAACATTTTAATATTTGCGTTGCAAACAATGCAGAGATGATTATGTATACCAATTACAATCCTTTGACACTTCTGGAATGATTTAACGACAAGAAACACTAGATTATTTAGTTGGAGTTTCATGTTACAAACATTTAATTTACATGCTGTGGGTCGTGTAAATATTATTGCGGATGCTTTATCGTGGGTATAAAAGAAAAATGCTTATAAAAGATAGAGATGGTAGTGTTCAATGTTATATCTAAATTAATGAACCATGGATCTAGTGGAGTTAAGATTTTAAAACAAAAACAATCAAGTCATCTTTTCATAATGATGGTTCTTTTGTTCTTCAGTGGGGAAGTGTTGCATAGCGTAACTGTAGATTGGGAGGCAGAAAGTTAGTTAGAATTTGATATTTGTAGAATTGTACAATGCTAGGGGGATAGCATTGCAGAGTCCCTTTAAAAGATGGTGCTTTTGCAGTGCTTGGAGATTTAAAATGGATGTCTGTAAGCAGCAGCTAGAATTTGCTAGCGCACAGAAAGCCCAAACTGAAACATTTACCGAAAGGCTGTAGAGTTAGCAGGGCAAAAGTGAGGACTGCGGATGCTGGAGATTAGAGTTGAGAGTGTGGTGCTGGAAAAGCACAGCAGGTCAGGCAGCATCCAAAGAGCAGGAGAGTTGACGTTTCAGACAAAAGCTCTTCAGCAGGCCAAGCAGTTGTTGCAAAGACCAATCAATTTTAAAAAGACCCTTCAATGCTAAAAACCTACTATATTTAAATCTGATGGTTTTGATGACAATCCTAGTGTAATAAATGATGACATGTCATCAATGGTATAAAAGAAGACCCCCTGAGCAAGCTGCCAACCCCCAGAGCTGACAGCTCTCAGCTCTGGAGAGAGAATCACTGGCTCTCACAGCCTCACTTATGTCTTAGAGAAAGCACCATCTAAATAACAATGGTACCAATGATGGAGAAGCCATTCATAGAGTCATAGAGATGTACAGCACGGAAACAGGTCCTTTGATCCAACCTGTCCATGCTGATCATTATCCCAACCCAATCTAGTCTCACCTGCCAACATCCGGCCTGTATCCCTCCATACCCTTCCTATTCATTTACCCATCCAAATGCCTTTTAAACGTTGCAATTGTACTAGCCTCCACCACTTCCTTTGACAGCTAATTCCATACACGTACAACCCTCTGCATGAAAAGGTTGCTCCTTATGTCTCTTTTATATCTTTCCCCTCTCACCCTAACCTATGCCCTCTAGTTCTGGATCCCCCACCCCAGGGAAAAGACTTTGTCTATTTATCCTATCCATGTCCCTCATAATTTTATAAACCTCTGTAAGATTCACCCCCCGCCCCACCCCCCAACCACCCCCCCACCCCCACCCCCCACCACTCAGCCTCTGACGCTCCAGGGAAAACAGCCCTAGCCTATTCAACCTCTCCCTGTAGCTCAAATCTTCCAATCTTGGCTGACAGAAGATTCAACGGAGGATGCACAGAACATTCTGGAAGACACATAACCTTGCTATAATTTCAAGAGATTAAATGCTTTTTTTAAACAAGAATAGGACTTCTATTTATTAGAACAGCATACCATTAGAATCTTGCCTTATTTGGGAATAATTAGTAGTTAGAAGTAATTTATTCGTTGATTAATAGTTTAGTTAATTTGTTCACTGTTAGAGTTGGATAAATTGGTACTTGCTGATTTTAAATTAAGTGTTAGCGATTTATTTTATTTAACCACTCAGAGTTGCTGAAAAGCAATTTATGCCACTTTTCACAAACTTTTATTTTTACAGATTAGAGGGTGAGGTGCTCTCCTTTCAGTGTTTCAGTTTTAGTTCTTGAGGGGGTGTCAATCTCCACTTTGTAACAGTTGTCAAAAGATTAGATTAGATTAGATTACTTACAGTGTGGAAACAGGCCCTTCGGCCCAACAAGTCCACACCGACCCACCGAAGCGCAACCCATCCATACCCCTACATTTACCCCTTTACCTAACACTACGGGCAATTTAGCATGGCCAATTCACCTGACCTGCACATCTTTGGACTGTGGGAGGAAACCGGAGCACCCGGAGGAAACCCACGCAGACACAGGGAGAACGTGCAAACTCCACACAGTCAGTCGCCTGAGGCGGGAATTGAACCCAGGTCTCTGGCGCTGTGAGGCAGCAATGCTAACCACTGTGCCACCGTGCCGCCCACTTATGGTGGGATAAAGAGCAGTTGTAGATGTGGGTGGAGAAATAGCAGACGAAGTTTAATCCGGGTAAATTAGAGGTATGGGAGACAAATATTAAGGGAAAGTATATAATTAATTGCAGGACCCTGAACAGCATTGATGTACAGTAGGATCTTAGTGTTCAAGTCTATAGCTCCCTGAAAATAGCCACGCAAATAGATAAGGTAGTAAAGAAGGCATATGGCATGCTTGCCTTTATTGGTCAGGGAACTGAATACAAGCGTCGGGAGGTCAAGTTGCAGCTTTATAAGACGTTGGTTAGGCCACAATTAGAGTATTGTGTTTAGTTATGGTAGCCACACTACAGGGAGGACTGGAGGTTTTGGAGAGGGTGCACAAGAGATTTACCAGGATGCTGCCTGGATTAGAGGATATGAGCTATAAGGAGAGGCTAGAAAAACTCAGGTTGTTTTCTCTGGAGTGGTGGATCCTAAGTGGAGACTTGATAGAAGTCTATAAAATGATGGGATGCAGAGATAGGGTTGATGGTCAGAGTCTTTTTCCCATTTAAAGTTGGAGGGGGAAAGTACAAAGGAGATGTGAGGGGCAATTTTATTTTACATAGTGTGGTAGGAGTCTGGAATGCACTGCCGGGGTGGTGGTGTCGGCAGATACGATCGTGGCATTTAAGGTACTTTTAGATAAGCATATGAATATGCAAGGAATGGAGGGATATGGACCAAGGGCAGGCAAAGGGATTAATTTAATTTTGTGTCATGTTTGGCAGGTCAGGCAGCATCCGAGAAGCAGGAGAATTGACCTCTCGGGCATAAGCTTTTCAACAGGATGAGCTCTTCGATGCAGTTCAGAATATATCACACTCACTAATCAATCCAATATGATCACATAATCATGCTCACTGACTAATCCGATTGTGAATTCTAGAGAAATGTCACAATGTGGAGAGTGTGGGTTTGTGAATAGCTTTCCCCTGTGAGGCTGAATTCCATGGGTCTGCCCTGGTCCTCACACCTTCGGGGGGATCTACCAGAGGAAAGCTGCTATCCCACTAATAGCATATTCGCTATTAACAGAGTTTTAGGGCTGGAAAGTCCCCCTCAGAAAGCTGACAGCAAATCACATGCCAGCATTTCTCCAGAATCTACAGTGCCACTGGTAGTGACGGGCACTGCAGGTACTACACCTCTGGCACTTGACAGTGTTTGGGGAGCTTGCCAGGTGCTGAAAATGTGTTGCTGGAAAAGCGCTGCAGGTCAGGCAGCATCCAAGGAACAGGAGAATCGACGTTTTGGACATAAGCCCTTCTTCAGGAATGAGGAAAGTGTGTCCAGCAGGCTAAGATAAAAGGTAGGGAGTAGGGACTTGGGGGAGGGGCGTTGGAAATGTGATAGGTGGAAGGAGGTCAAGGTGAGGGTGATAGGCCGGAGTGGGGTGGGGCGGAGAGGTCAGGAAGAAGATTGCAGGTTAGGAAGGCAGTGCTGAGTTCGAGGGATTTGACTGAGACAAGGTGGGGGGGTGGGGAAATGAGGAAACTGGAGAAATCTGAGTTCATCCCTTGTGGTTGGAGGGTTCCTAGGCGGAAGATGAGGCGCTCTTCCTCCAACCGTCGTGTTGCTATGGTCTGGCGATGGAGGAGCTTGCCAAGTGCTAAGCTTGCACTTTCAGTGAGGCAAATGGGGCAGGTGTTTGAAAGGCCATACAAGAAGAATCAAGGGTGGGTAAGACTTTTAAGTTTTGGGGGTTGCATTGATCAAGGAGCCATTTCATTTTTCCCCTCCATCTCCCATTACACTTCCCACCACCACCCTGCACAGGGAAATGTCACAAGCTTGGTATAGAATTCTCCTGCTGGTTAATTCCTACCTTCTGGTGGGATATGGCCTCCAAGTGGGCACCAAATATCCTTGTATGGGAATTCAGTCAGCTCACAGGTGGGTGACCTCCTGCTGTGGGAAGAACCATGCTAAGGGCACAGGTATGAGTGTGAGTGTAGTTGGTGGTGAGTGGATAATTCCCTGAATTTGATTTGCCTTACGACCCCTGACAGCCAAGCAGTTGAGAGGGAGCATAAAATCCAGTCCCATGGATGAATTGAGGTGAATAGCATTGGCAAAAAGGAAAGGTTAAATAAAGTCGAATAGGTGAAAGCTCACTTGGCTCAGAAATTCTAGCCCATTCTGTTTCTGCCATGAAAATTCAACATAATTCCTGATTTATTGGTTGAGTCACTGCGTGAAAGACAAAGCACTGACCTTATCTCACAAGCTGAAGATATTTAAACAATGAATAAGCCAACAGAATTCCTCAACCCTAAAAATATTTCACAATTAATAGTTGACCTTTGAAGTAACATCAATTAAATGACTTAAATGATTGCTTCATACAAGTATTAACTGAAGAGAACATTCAGCAGCAGACTAATAATTATAAGGAGGTTTCACAACGAAAATTTACAGTGTTCTTTTCACTTACATTTAATTCATTGGCAAGTTTTGAAAGTTGAGAATGAGAGAGAGCTCTCATATACCTGAAAGAGTTAAGCAAGACTAGCAATGCAATCTCTGAAATGCTAACAACAAGCATGTTGGCAACAATAGTTACTGGGCAGATTATGCTGGGTTGAACAACATACCTACTGTTTCAAAAACAAAAGTTATTACATCAAATGCAAGTATGACCCTTCAGGTTACATATCAATTAACCTGAAGTGTTAATTGGGAGAACATTGCAATTAAGAGTTAGGAATAACCTTAAGGATTAATGCATGATACACTGGAAGAAAAACTGAAAGTAATAGTAACTTAAATTTATATAGTGACTTTGATCTAGTCAAACATTTGACAGGATTGCTATCAAACATAACACATGAAGAGATATTCCAGTATGCTCTTGTGCAATCGTGATTGATTTTTAAATGATGGGCACCTTCTATGTCTGACTCTAAACTCTGGCATTTGTTCCCTGAATTGGTGTCACACTTCTCCTATCTAAGCCACGCCTTAAGACCTATTACTTTGACTAACGTCTGTACTATCTCTTTATGTGGCCCTTTACCATACTTTGGCCTGTGCACCTCTTCAACACATTTTTTTAAACAACCATATCAATGCTTCAAGTTTTATTCCCATTAGACATTGTACCCACTTCTAAGGGTGGCCAGTGCAAAAGCAGCTAATATAATAATTCAGATAAATGATCGAATTTGAACAATTCCAATTTCAGTGAAATAATCTGACTTTTAGAAAATAGTTTAAAGGTCATCTGCATGGTAATAACCTAGTAAACAATAGCCACCATGACTCTATCTCCTCTCAACCATTTTTTGACTTCTTTGGTGAAGAACTGTCAAATGTTATTCTTGAATCATTATGCATTTTAGTACATCGAGTGTAGTTCCACTAGGACAAAGTAACTAGCTTGATTTGGAACGGCGTACACTCCCTCCACCACCAACGCTCAGTAGCAGCATTATATACCAGCTACAAGGTTCACTGTGGAAATTGACCAAAAATCTTAAGACAGCACCTTCCAAACCCATGGTAACTCCTATCTGGAAGGAGCTTACCATCCCGACTTGGAAATATATTGTTGCTCAGTTAAAGTCCTGGAATTCTCTCCCGAACAGTATTGTGGTTCTACTTACAGCTCATGGAATGCAGCAGTTCAAGAAGGCAGCTCACCATCACCTTTTCAAAGGTAACTGGGATGGGCAATAAATACTGGCCCAATCAAGGGCAACCATATCCCATGCATAAGTGAAAACAATCATGGTATCATCCA
Organism: Chiloscyllium plagiosum; assembly: GCF_037043375.1. Taxonomy (NCBI): domain Eukaryota; kingdom Metazoa; phylum Chordata; class Chondrichthyes; order Orectolobiformes; family Hemiscylliidae; genus Chiloscyllium; species Chiloscyllium plagiosum. Next base: position 56,418,449 of record NW_028270141.1, read on the forward strand.
ACACAGACGGAGGCAAACCCATGAATCATGAACCTGCTAATTCCACATAATTTATTTTTCCTCAGATCCTATTCCCTTTAGATAGTTAATGTTGAATCTGTGTGTCACACTTTCAGATCAGACCCTTTGCTTTGCCTTCTGTTTGTTTTGCCAATTCTCTACAATCTGTTTGCCGTTTTTATTTTTCATTCCTGGGTGATGCTGGTTGAGGCAGCATTCATTGCCCTAGAGGAGGTAGTGAGACGGCTTCTTGAACGGCTGTAGTCCAGTTATTGACCTTGTGGCCAAGGAAACAGCTTCTCCTTACTTACACAATCGAAATCTTCAGCATTTTGAAAACCTCACTCAAATTTCCTCTTAACTATCCCTGTTCGAAGGAGAAATATTTAAAGAATGGCCAAAGAATGAAAAGTGAGGAATATGTTCTAGAGGATAATCTCAGAAAGTGCAGTGAAATGTAAGGGGTTACATAGCTCCCCTCAACAAAAAGTGCTATGTTTCTAATGCTCCACAGTTCACCTTCATTCAGAAACTCTAAGCAGTTTTGGCACATTTTCAGGTAAAACCAAACTGGGAGGAGCAGTAGAACTGAAAGAGGCAGAACAGGCATTATTTTAAATGTTGGATTCAATATAAGACCTTCAGACCACAAGACATAGGAGCAGATCAGATTCAATGTATTGAGTCTGCTCAACCATAGGTCTGACAATCCTCAACTCCACTTTCCTGCTTTTTCCCCATAATCCTTGATTTTCTTATCTATTAAAAATCTGTCTATCCCATCCTTGAATATATTTAAAGACCAAGCCTCCCTGTGGTAAAGAATTCTACAGATCCCACAGGGTGGTGAGTGCCTGGAATATGCTGCCAGGGGAGGTGGTGGAAGCAGCCACAGCAGCAGCATTCAGAAGCATCTGGCAAATATGTGAATAGAAAGGGAATAGAGGGATATGGATCCTGTAGTTGAAGGCAGTTTTAGTATAGAAGAGCAAAATGTGTTGGCGCAGGCTTAGAGGGCTGAAAGGCCTGTTCCTATGCTGTATTGTTCTTTGTTCTTGATGCACGGCTTTCTGAGAGAATAAATACTTTCTCATTTCCATCTGAAATTGTTGACCTCTTACTCTGAAGTTGTCCTTTGCTCCCAGATTTTCCTGCAAGAGAAAAAACTGCTTCTACATCTACCATGTAAAGCTCCTGAAGAATCTTATGATTCAATAATGTTTCCTCCCATTCTCCTAAATTCTAATGAATATGGGGTCAATCTACAGCTCCAACATAACCTCGACAAGAGATGTGGTGGTTCTCTGAAGAAGTAATTCACCCAGTGTCATTTTCTCCCTTGAGCCATGCGGATTCTTCCTTTTCAAAGAACAATACAATGCAATGCAATGAAATCCTTGAGTGAACCTGCCTCCACTTCACTCTCAAGCAGCAACTTTCAGTTCTTCACTATTTGTGTCAGAAAAACATTTCTTCTCGTGTCCCCATTGCTTCTTTTACTATTTACCTGAAATCAGTTTTACTCTCATTCTCAAAGGGAGCAGTTTTGATGTCAATTCTGTTGATACCCTTCATCATCTTAAATGCCTTGATCAAATATGTTGGAACAGTTTTTCCAAAGCAGTGGAATAACAGTGAGACGAGGTAATAATTATTGTTTATAGTACTTTGGTCACATTGCACAGAGAACACTGCATTCACTTCTAATAAAATTGCCAACTCCTGTTGGCTATATTCCAGGAGGATTCATCCCATGACTTCTTGCATCATTGACCCCAGCCCCTATTTGTCACTCAACCAGGCCAATCTTGATTACATTAGTCTTCCCAAGCCAATCGGAAAGTGAACAATATTATTATTACCCAACTGGAATTACCTATGAGCCCAACAACCTCTTTATTCCGATTTTCTAAATGGTTTATAAAAACTTCAAAGAAAATGAAGAGGCGCACAATTATTTTTAATGCATCATTGATTTTACTCCTGGCTCCTTCCAGTTTCCAAGGGATTAATCTGCAATTAGGAGAGACCCAGAAAATATTTGCGGTCAATTATTACTGAACAAATTCCATCAATTTATCTATACCCTCCCACGTCAGACTTCCACTGCTATTCCATTTGAGTGACTCAGTTGGCTGAACAGCTGGTTTGTGATGGAGAAAGTGAGGACTGCAGATGCTGGAGATCAGAGTCGAGAGTGGGGTGCTGGAGAAGCAGAGCAGGTCAGGCAGTATCCGAGGAGCAGGAGAGTCGACGTTTCGGGCAAGAGTTTGAATGATTCCTGATGAAGGGCTCTTGCCTGAAACGTTGATTCTCCTGCTCCTGTGATATTGCCTGACCTGCTGTGCTTTTCCAGCACCTCACTGTTGAAGCTGGTTTGTGATGCAGAATGCTGTTAACAGCATGGGTTCAATTCTTGCATTGTCTGAAATTATCATGGTGTGGATAATCCGGTGTTGGACTGAGGTGGACAAAGTTTAAAATCAGCTAGGAGAAAGTGAGGACTGCAGATGCTGGAGATCAGAGCTGAAAAATGTGTTGCTGGAAAAGCGCAGCAGACCAGGCAGCTTCAAAGGAGCAGGAGAATCGACATTTCGGGCATAAGCCCTTCTTCAGGAATGAGGAGGGTGTGCCAAGCAGGCTAAGATAAAAGGTAGGGAGGAGGGACTTGGGGGAGAGGCGTTGGGAATGCGATAGGTAGAAGGAGGTTAGGGTGAGGGTGATAGGCCAGAGAGGGGGTGGGGGCGGAGAGGTCGGGAAGATGATTGCAGGTCAAGAAGGCGGTGCTGAGTCTGAAGGTTGGGACTGAGAAAAGGTGGGGGGAGGGGAAGTGAGGAAACTGGAGAAATCTGCATTCATCCCTTGTGGTTGGAGGTTTCCTAGGTGGAAGATGAGGCGCTCTTCCTCCAGATGTCGTGTTGCCATGGTCTGGCGATGGAGGAGGCCAAGGACCTGCATGTCCTTGGCGGAGTGGGAGGGGGAGCTAAAGTGTTCAGCCACGGGGCGGTTGGGTTGGTTGGTGCGGGTGTCCCAGAGGTGAAACGTTCCACAAGTAGGCGGCCTGTCTCCCCAATGTATAAAATCAAAGTTTAAAATCACACAACTCCAGGTTACAGTCCAACAGTCAAGTTCAGAGGTTATGAGCATGGCCTCAACCAGGATCTTAGGTTAATATCACACTACAGGTGACCCTACTACACCACACACTCTCTCTTTCTCTCTTACACACACACAGACACACACGCTCTTTCTCATACATACACACACACTACCTCTCACAGGTTTATACTCCATCACACTCATGCACACACTTTACCAAGCATGCATACATGCAAACACATTCTCTCACGCGCACTCACACTCACATGCACACACTCTCTCATGCATGCACGCACACACAAGTTTATGGGATGAATTTGTATTTGCAGATACATTCCATTTTACTCAAAAATTGCACAATCTGCAGGCAGTCAATCCATGTCATATTTTATAAATTCCTACTTTGGAAATAGAACCAGTCTGACTCAATATTGGGAAATAGACAGAGTCTAACCCCACACCTTTAATACATTGTCTGAGCTGAGATGTCACTTTTAAAAAATAAAACCTGAAGTTATCTTGAGAATGTGACTTAAAAGTAATTCTGAGATTTACATATTAACCTGCAACCCATTCGAAAAGATGAAAGACTTAACAGCAATCTAGGTTTGTTCAATATATCATTTCAGTTGCATGTCACAGTAATCTTTTGCTATACATTCTGTGTCTTATGATTCTGCTCCACAGCTACCCGATGAAGGAGGAGCGCTCTGAAAGCTAGTGCTTCCAAATAAACCTGTTGGACTATAACCTGGTGTTGTGAGATTTTTAACTTTGAAATTACCATGAAGGACTCTCCTCAATTTCTCCCTTTGCATGAGGTGTGGTGACTGTCACGTTAAACCACCACTAGTCTCCTTCTAATGAAAGCAGTCCTATCGTCTAGAATGTCTACAATGACCCATCTTTCTTTTATTGTAAATCTTGTATATTACTTTAAACATTGGCTAAAGATATTCAACTTAGTAATTTGAGGACTGATGATCAGATAAGATTTCTTTGCACAAAACGTGATGAACGTTAGAATTAGACTTTCAGATGAACACACAAATTAAAAACCTTCGACCCATTTCAGAAACAACTAGATGAGACAAGAGGGAGACTTCAGCTTCTGTCTGCTTGAGTTAAGTCAATTAGGTTGATTGAACTTGCTCATGTGATTCGCTTTCTCCACATTGAGACTATTTGGAAGGAGATTGACTCACAATGACAGCTTCTGAAGAGTAGAAATGTGTTGCTGGAAAAGCGCAGCAGGTCAGGCAGCATCCAAGGAACTGGAGAATCGACGTTTCGGACATAAGCCCTTCTTCAGGAATGAGGAAAGTGTGTCCAGCAGGCTAAGATAAAAGGTAGGGAGGATGGATTTGGGGGAGGGGCGTTGGAAATGCGATAGGTGGAAGGAGGTCAAGGTGAGGGTGATAGGCCGGAGTGGGGTGGGGGCGGAGAGGTCAGGAAGAAGATTGCAGGTTAGGAAGGCAGTGCTGAGTTCGAGGGATTTGACTGAGACAAGGTGGGGGGAGGGGAAATAAGGAAACTGGAGAAATCTGAGTTCATCCCTTGTGGTTGGAGGGTTCCTAGGCAGAAGATGAGGCGCTCTTCCTCCAACCATCGTGTTGCTATGGTCTGGTGATGGAGGAGTCCAAGGACCTGCATGTCCTTGGTGGAGTGGGAGGGGGAGTTGAAGTGTTGAGCCACGGGGTGGTTGGGTTGGTTGGTCCGGGTGTCCCAGAGGTGTTCTCTGAAATGTTCCGCACGTAGGCGGCCTGTCTCCCCAATATAGAGGAGGCCACATTGGATGCAGCGGATGCAATAGATGATGTGTGTGGAGGTGCGTGATGTGAATTTGTGGCGGATATGGAAGTATCCCTTGGGGCCTTGGAGGGAAGTAAGGGGGGAGGTGTGGGCGCAAGTTTTGCATTACTTGCTGTTGCAGGGGAAGGTGCCAGGAGTGGAGTTTGGGTTGGTGGGGGGTGTGGACCTGACGAGGGAGTCACGGAGGGAGTGGAGTGGCCCTGTTCGAAACACTGATTCTTGTTTGTCTCTGGACAGGTGTTGATAGAACTGCATATTTTCCAACTTTTTGCGCTTGTATTTCTGATACCAACATTGGGGTTTTTAAAAAAATAATATTGAAATTTTTATTTTAAATAATACTAACTAATGTTGTGGAGAGATTACTGACTTATCTACTATTCTGTGACAGGGAGAGGTATCATCTTCCGAGTGTCAAAAACCTGAAGACATTCTCTTTAGTCTTTTTCAGGACATCCCTCATAAGTTAAAAGAAAGGGTTTGTACAGAATAATTAATAAGAAATAGTTTCCAGTATCAAGAGGGTCAGGAACAAGAGGTCATAGATTTAAGAGAATTGATAAATGAAGCAGAGAAGTGATGGGGAAGTGTTTCTACACAGTGTGTTGTTGTGAAGTGGAATGCAGCTGTCTTAAAGAATGTGAAAGTAGAATCAAGTGAAATGATCAGGAGGGAATTGGACTGATATTTGAAACGGGAAAATGGCAGGGGCAGAATAGGTGAGTCCAACTAACTGGGTAACATTTTAAAGACCGTAGTCTTGATGAGCCAAATAGTTTCCACCCAGATGGTAGGATTTTCAGCACTGGAGTAAAAGTATGCCTTTTGGAGTGTTAAACTCTTGCATGATCTTATCTTTTCCTCCCCTGCACATTGTGAAATTTGATCATATACGCTTTTGATTAGGCCTGCCCAAACTCCATAAGGTCTAATCAGGCTCATAGAGATGTATTGACACAGCCATAGAACGTAGTAACATATAAAAAAAGTACCATTTTAATCATTTTCACAAAATTTAAGAAGCCACTGAGTGCTAAAAAGATCTTACTCAAAGGATGATTTAATTGTTTACATCTCAAATGTTTGGAGATGCCAGTGTTGGACTGGGATGTACAAAGTTAAAAATCACACAATGCTGGGTTATACTCCAACAGGTTTATTTGGAAGCTCTAGCTTTCAGGGCGCTGCTCCTTCATCAGGTAGTTGTGGAGAATAGCTATCTTATTCTTCACTACCACCTGATGAAGGAGCAGCGCTCCAAAAGCTAGTGCTTCCAAATACACCTCTTGGACTATAATCTAATGTTGTGATATTTTTAACTTGGTAGATCTCAAAGATGTTGAGTAGCAAAGTATTTAAGTTAACTTTTTTTATCAATGACTACATTCAGTTCCTTATGTGGAAATTAACCCAGCCATTAACCAATGTGAAACAATAACTCATTATCTTCAATCTTGTTGCAAACACTGTTGAAACAAATGAGAAGCTGCTTTATAAATTCAAGTCTTTCTTCTCTTCATTACATTGACAGTTAAAGTAATTTATTATTAACATATTAGTGTATGTCGATGACAATCACAGGGTGAGATTTTTGTATTTTAAAACTCATCCTCTGGCATAGAGGTAAAATTAGGCTCAAATTACAAAGAAATAAATGTAAAATGTAAGATGCTGGAGATCTGAACTAAAATCAAAAAGTGCTGGACAAACTCAGCAGGTCTGGTGCAGGGAAGATAATTGAGAGACAGATTGAGTCAGAGAGTCTATGTTATCTGAACTGCAGGATCAGGATTAAATAAAGCAGCCAGGAGAGGTAATTACACTGTGTGCACATTGTAGATCTTGCAGTTTCCACAAGGTGTGAAGTCCCAAACCCAATTACTCTGTGCAGCAATCACTGCAGATTTGATGTTTAACTTCAACATGTGGAACTGTTTGGCCTGATAAGGGATTTAGTGTGGTTTCATGTTTGTTTCTTAAAATCCTGTGAATGTCTTGTTACTGTTTCCTTGATCTTCACCTTTAAGGCTGGGATAGGGAATTAAAACATCCAGAATAAAGATTTTCACCTTCACATTTATCACAATGATAAGATGGCCGATCCACAATATAGACCAGCTGTACAGCATGATGAGCTGGGCTGTGTACAGACGGCATATGTTTGAGGAGGGGATTGCCTTAGAGTCATCCTAAGATTAGAGATGCAGTCAATGTAAGAGCTATTTGACCTGGTGATGCATTGTGTAATTACTATTCAAGCTGGTGATATAGTCACTACGAATACTATTTGAACTGGTGATGCAGTACCTGTATCAACTATTCAATCTGATGACGCAGTGTGAGAGCTCTGTGTGGCATTCAAACCAGAATTCAATTAACAAACATATCGATTTGGACACTATTTACCAATCTCTCAGAAAAAGAATCGGAAGTGACACCAAACACCACAATAGACCAAGACACAAATATCAAGCTGAACAAAACACCGGTGCTTCACCGGAGACTCACTGATGATGTTACCTAGCATGGTGATGAGAACAAACCTACCAGCTCAGTGAGCAATCCTACAACCTGAATGTGAGAGCTATTCGACCTGGGGATGTAGTCAACATGAAAGGTATTTGACCAGGTGATGCCGTCACTGTTAGTGCTGTTCAACTTGGTGGTGTAGGCAGAGGATGAGGGTGATGCTGCAAATTTTGTATATTTAAGACTTTCAGAAAGCATTTGATATGGTGCCACATATTTGGTTGGTTAGCAAACTGGAAATCATTGGGACTGATTCTTTCTTGACAACATGGATTGACAAAAAGATAGGAAATACAGGTAGGTATAAATGGGCATTTCACAGATTGGAGAGGAGTTGAAAATGGTGTTCCCCAGCATCGGTGTTGAAATCCTTGCTTTTCCTGATTTTATATAAATAATTTGGAGATGGGCGTTGAGGGCAAAATCTCTAATCTTGCAGGTGATACTAAACTAGGGAGAATACTGAATTGTGAGGATTATGATGAGTAACTTCAGAGGGACATTGAGAAGTTGGCTAAATGGGCAGACATCTGACAGATGAAATTTAATGCAGAGAAATGTGAGGTGATGCATTTCGACTGAAGAAATGCAAATACAAAACAGGCTTAATGGTACAACTTTGAGGGACGTCAGTTTCACATATATAATTCTCTGGAGGAGGCCAGACAAAGTGAAACAGTTGTAATGAAAGCTTATAAAATCCTTGGATTTATAAATAAAGGCATTGAGTATAAAAACAAGGAAGTGATGCTACAAATCATTGGTCAGACCACACTTGGGAGTACCAAGTTCAGTTCTGGGCAACTTATTTAAGAAAGGATGTTGGGCCCCTGGAGAGAGCAGAAAGATGATTTCCTGAGATAATTCCAGTAATGGGAGATTTCAGAGACAAGAACAGAGAAATTGGGCTGATTCTCCTAGGAATAGAGATAAATTAAGAGATGACCTTATTGTGGTGTTCAAAATCATGAATTTTGACAGGGTCAGGAAGGATATTTGGTTTCTCCTAGTTGATATGTTAGTATCTAGGGATTACAATTTCACGACTGTCAGCAAGACAGCAAGGAGTGAAATGAGGAGAAACTTCTTTACTTGGTTGTTTGGATTTGGAAGACGCTGCCTGGGAGACTGAAGTTAAAAATCACACAACACCAGGTTGTAGTCCAACAGGTTTATTTGGAAGCACTAGCCTTCGGAGCGCTGCTCCTTCATCACCTGATGAAGGAACAGCACTCCGAAAGCTAGTGCTTCCAAAGAAACCCGTGGACTGTAAGTTGCTGTTGTGTGGTTTTTAAACTTTGTACACCCCAGTCCAACACCGGCATCTCCAAATCATGGGAGACTGAAGGCAGACTCCATTGGAGATTTCAAAAGAGATCTGAATATACATTTGAAAGTGATGTCTTTAGATGGCTATAGTGGGAGAATGGATTGAGCTGGGTAGCTCTTTCAATGGCTTCTTTCTGTACATACAAGATTCTGTACTATCCGAGAGTGATACAATTACTGTGAGAGCTATTTGATCTGGCGATGCAGTTCCCATGGGACATAATTGACCTGGTGATATAGTCAGAGTTTCAGCTATTTGACCTGGTGATGCAGCCAGGGGAGAGCTATCTGACCTGGTGATCCAGACACTATGAGAACTATTTGACCTGGTGATGTGGTCATTGTGTGAATGGTATTTGATCTGGCAATGCAGTCACTACAAGAGCTGTTCGACCTGGTGATGCAGTTACCCTGAGTGCTATTTGACCTGATAATGCCTTTAGCCTGTTACAGAGTGCTATTTAACATGGTGAGGCAGCAACTGTGAGATCTATTGGCCTGGCGAGGGCTTGACCAAACAGTCATGCAGTCAGTGTGTGCTATTCCACCTTGTGCCACATGCAGTGGATGAGCGTAGTGCCATTGGCCAAATGGACAGATGTCTGGCAGATGCATTTCAATACAGAGAAATGTAAGCTAAAGAATTCTGGTACATGGAATATAGAGAAAACAATACAGTCTAAATGGTGCAAATTTAAGGGGAATACCTGAGCAAAGTTCATAATTCTCTGGAGGAGGGCAGGCAATGTGAAACAGTTAAGAAGACTTCAGATTTATTAATAGATGCATAGATTTTAAAAGTAAGGAAGTGATGTTACGCTTCAACAAATCATAGTCCTCAGCATGCTGCAGTGTTCCAGTGAATCACAGTGTGAACTGAAGTAACAACATCTCAGCTTCAAATTAGGCATATTACAGCCCTCTGAACTGAATATCGAATTAAACACCTTCAAATTGTGAACCAATTTCCATTCCTTCCCTTAATTGTTTCATTCTCTGTCACCATGTTCTTTCACACCTTCGCCCACCCACCCCAACCACCTCCCCACCAACAACCCCCCACGCCTCCCTACCCCAACCCACCCTAGTGGGACTGTCTATTCTTTCAAGTCTGGCAGTTAGACATACCGCCATTGTCACAATCCAGTCACTTAATATGAACAATCAACATCTTTTCATCCCCCACCACTCTTTGTACCCCCCACTATAGCAGAAATGCTGCCGTCTCCACACTTCACTTCAGCTCTGATGAACAGTCATCCAGACTCAAAATATTAGGTTGCTCTCTCTCCACAGAAGCTGCCTGATCCAGTGTGATCTCCAGTATTTGTTGTTTTTCAGAGCATATGAATAGGATAGTTAAGAAGGCGTATGGGAATTTGCTTTCGTCAATCGTAGCATTGAACATAAGAGCAAAGAGATAATGTTGGAGTTGTGCAGAACATTGGTCAGTGCACAACTGGGGTACTGTGTGCAGTTCTGGTCACCTCACTACAAGAAGGTTGTGATAGCACTGAAGGGGGTACAGAGGAGTTTCACCACGATAGAATGGAATTGAATCGAATCTCTACAGTGTGGAAACAGGCCATTAGGCCCAACAAGCCCACACTGCCCCTCCAAACAGTAACCCACCTAGACCTATTACTCTACATTTACCCCTCACTAGCGCACCTAACCTACATATCCCTGAACACCAAGGGCAATTTGGCATGGCCAATTCACCTGACCTGCACATTTTTGGATTGTGGGAAGAAACCAAAGTACCTGGAGGAAACCCACACAGACACGGGGAGAATGTGCAAACTCCACACAGACAGTCGCCTGTGGCGGGAATTGAATCTGGATCCCTGGCACTGAGGCAGCAGTGCTAACCAATGAGCCACGTTGCTGCCCTAAAAGATTTCCTGCTCCTTCAGTATTGAATCACTACAGCATGGAAGCAGGCCATTGAACCCTTTGAGTCCACACTGCCTCTCAGAAAACCATCCCATCCAAACCCAACCCCTTCATTTCCCATGGCTAACCCACCTAGCCTTAATGTCTTTAGACTGTTAGAGGAAACCCATGCAGACACAGGGAAAATATGCAAGCTCCACACAGCCAGTCACTTGACATTGGAATTGAACTTGGGTCCCTGGCACGGTGAGGTAACTGTGCCCATTTGCCCTGGACTCCCCCACGCCAGGGAAAAGATCTTGTCTATTTAACCTATCCACACCCCTCATGATTTTATAAATCTCTGTGTGGTCACCCCTCAGCCTTTGACACTCCAGGTAAAACAGCCCCAGCCTATTTAACCTCTTCCTATAGCTCCAATCCACCAACTCTGGCAACGTCCTTGGAAATCTTTTCTGAACCCTTTCAAGTTTCACAACATTCTTCCAATAGGCGGGAGACCAGAATTGCGCACAGTATTCCAAAAGTGGCTGAACCAATGCTCTGTACAGCTGTAACATGATCTCCCATCTCCTATACTCAGTGCTCTGACCATTACAATAAAGGAAAGCATACCAAACACCTTCTTCAATATCCTATCTACCTGAGACTCCACTTTCAAGGAACTATGAACCTGCACTCCAAGGTCTCCTTGTTCAGCAACACTCCCCAGGACCTTACCATTAAGTGCATAAGTTCTGCTCTCATTTGCCTTTCCAAAATGCAGCACCTCACATTTATCTAAATTAACCTCCATCAGCCACTCTTCAGCCCATTGGCCGATCTGACCAAGATCCTGTTGTAATCTGATGTAACTTTCACTGTCCACTACACCACCAATTTTGGTGTCATCAGCAAATTTACTAATTATATCTCCTATGTTCACATCCAAACCGTTTAGACAGTGACAAAAAGCAGTGGACCCAGCACCATTCCATGTGGCACACCACTGGTCACAGGCCTGGAGCAGAGAAGGTTCGGGGGGGGGGGGTTCTGATCGAGGTGTATACGATTGAGGGACATGGGCAGGGTGAATAGAAAGCAGCTGTTCCCTTCAGTCAAGGGTTAATAACAAGGGGGTATAATTTTATTGGGCAAGGCAGGAAGTTTAGATGGGATTTGAGGAAAAAGCATTTTTCTCAAATCTGACAAAAATCTGGAATGCGCTGCCTAGCAAAGTAGTTAGAACACACAACATTACAACACAGTACAGGCCCTTTGGTCCTCGATATTGCAGCAACCTGTGGAACCATTCAATTCAATTCAATTCAATCCAATCCAATCTAAAGCCTATCTATCCTACACTATTCCATTTTCATCCATATGTCTATCCAATGATCATTTAAATGCCCTTAAAGTTGACGAATCTAATACTGTTGCAGGCAGTGCATTCCACGACTCTACTACTCTCTGTCCTATATCTATCACCCCTCAATGTAAAACTATGTCCCCTCATGTTAGCAATCACCTTCCGAAGAAAAAGGCTCTCACTGTCCACCCTCTGATTATCTTATCTGTCTCAATTAAGTCAACCTTCTTCTCTCTATGAAAAACAGCCACAAATCCCTCAGCCTTTCTTCATAAGACCTTCCCTCCATACCAGGCAACATCCTAGTAAATCTCCTCTGCACCCTTTCCAAAGCTTCCACGTCCTTCCTATAATGCAGTGACCAGAACAGTACGCAATACTCCAAGTGTGGCTACACTAGAGTTTTATACAGCTGCAGCATGACCTTGTGGATCTGAAACTCAATCGCTCTACCATAAAAGCTAACACACCATACGTCTTCTTAATAACCCTATCAACCTGGGTGGCAACTTTTAGGGATCTATGTACATGGACACAGAGATCTCCCTGCTCATCTACAATATCAAGAATCTTACCATTAACCCTATACTCTTCAATCGTGTTGCTCCTTCCAGAGTGAATCACCTCACATTTTTCCACATTAAACTCCATTTGTCACCTCTCAGCCCAGCTCTGCAGCTTAGTTATGTCCCTCTGTGACATGCAACATTCTTCAGTTCTATCCACAACTCCACTGACCTTAGTTTCATCCACAAATTATTAACCCATCCTTCTATGCCCTCATCTAGGTCACTTGTAAAAATGACAAACAGCAGTGGCACCAAAACAGATCTTTGCGGTACACCACTACTAACCGAACTCTAGGATGAACATCTTTCATCAACCACCACCCTCTGTATTCTTTCAGCTAGCCAATTTCTGATCCAAACTGCTAAATCACCCTCAATCCCATGCCTTCTTATTTTGGTGCAATAGCCTACCGTGGGGAACCTTACCAAACGCCTCACTGAAATCCATATACACTGCATCAACAGCTTTACCCTCATCCACCTGTTTGGTCACCTTCTCAAAGAACTCAATAACATTTGTGAGACACAACCTACCCTTCACGAAACCGTGTTGACTATTCCTAATAATTTATTCCTATTGTGATGATTATAAATCCTATCTCTTATAACCTTTTCCAACACTTCACCCACAAGCCACGTAATGCTCACTACTCTATAATTTCCAGGGTTTTCTCTACTCTCCTTCTTGAACCAGGGGACATTTGCAATTCTCCAGTCTTCTGGCATTATGCCTGTAGACAATGACGACAGAAACATCAAAGCCAAAATGTCTCTGCAATCTCCTCCCTAGCTTCGTAGAGAATCCCAGGATAAATCCCATCCAGCCCAGGGGACTTATCTATTTTTGTTTAAAGTTTGTGAGAAGATTTGTAGCTCTGGTGCTCGTTGCTGATGTTCTGTTCGCTGAGCTGGAAGTTTTTGTTGCAAACGTTTCGTCCCCTGTCTAGGTGACATCCTCAGTGCTTGGGAGCCTCCTGTGAAGCATTTCTGTGGTGTTTCCTCCGGCATTTATAGTGGCCTGTCCCTGCCGCTTCCGGTTGTCAGTTTCAGCTGTCCGCTGTAGTGGCCGGTATATTGGGTCCAGGTCTATGTGTTTGTTGATGGAGTTTGTGGATGAGTGCCAAGCTTCTAGGAATTCCCTGGCTGTTCTTTGTTTCGCTTGCCCTATAATGGTAGTGTTGTCCCAGTCAAATTCATGTTGCTTGTCGTCTGCGTGTGTGGCTACTAGGGATAGCTGGCCGTGTTGTTTCGTGGCTAGTTGATGTTCGTGGACGCGGATCATTAGCTGTCTTCCTGTTTGTCCTATATAGTATTTTGTGCAGTCCTTGCATGGGATTTTGTACACTACATTAGTTTTGCTCATGCTGGGTATCGGGTCCTTCGTTTTGGTGAGTTGTTGTCTGAGAGTGGCTGTTGGTTTGTGTGCTGTTATAAGTCCTAGTGGTCGCAGTAGTCTGGCTGTCATTTCAGAGATGTTCTTGATGTATGGTAGTGTGGCTAGTCCTTTGGGTTGCGGCATGTCCTCGTTCTGTTGTCTCTCTCTTAGGCATCTGTCGATGAAATTGCGAGGATATCCGTTTTTTGCGAATACCTTGTATAGGTGTTCCTCTTCCTCTTTTTGCAGTTCTGGTGTGCTGCAGTGTGTTGTGGCCCTTTTGAATAGTGTCTTGATGCAACTTCATTTGTGTGTATTGGGGTGGTTGCTTTCATAATTCAGGACTTGGTCTGTGTGTGTGGCTTTCCTGTGTACCTTAGTGGTGAATTCTCCGTTTGGTGTTCTCTGTACCCTCACGTCTAGGAATGGGAGTTGGTTGTCCTTTTCTTCCTCTCTCGTGAATCGGATTCCTGTGAGTGTGGAGTTGATGATCCGGTGTGTATTCTCTATTTTGCAACAAAAACTTCCAGCTCGGCGAACAGAACCACAGCAACGAGCACCCGAGCTACAAATCTTCTCACAAACTTTGATCACCTACGGGCAAGAGATGCTACGACAAGCCAGGAAATGGGAATCCTGCGCTAACCGCCTAAGCGCCACATACGAACAACTCCGGTTCCTGCATGAATGCTGAAAGAATCAAATCCTTCCACCAAGTGTCAGATACAGACCACCAGTCAACAACCCACAAGCCAGAGACACAGCCAGACAGAACGGACTCAGGATGATCCAGGTAATGATTACAGACGCGCACAACCGACTTCACAGATGCAGACATGAAATTACGCGCCAAAAGTCGTTAATTTCAAAAACCACGAATCAGGAATGGACCCGGACCATAGAACAGGCGGTCACCATAGGTCAGAACAGGACTACACACCGCAAAAAACGGCACTAAAAGAAAAAATGGCCAAACTAACACACAACAAAGAGGACACCACAACACACACCTGGGTTAAAAACCTCTCCCACAGACAGCTCACAGACACGGAAAGAACAATACTGGCCAAGGGACGCAACTACAACCACAGGGACGCCAAGACAGCTGACTTCCTAGCAGCATTAGAATGCACACTCAGGAACAATGGACTGACAGAAGAGACACAACAAACAGTGAGACAAAGTATCGTACCCCTGAAAACAAGGAAAAGACAAACACATAATCTCAACACCAAGGAAAGGGAAACACTAAAATCACTAAGAAACGATAAGAACATAATCATACTACCAGCAGACAAAGGCAGAATGACGGTCATCCTGAACAAAGCAGAGTACATCCAAAAAGCACAACAACTACTTGCAGATACCAACACCTACCAAAAGAGGGAGTTGGACCCCACCCCACAGCTCACCAATGGGATAAACAACACACTGAGGAACCTACAAAAAAACGGACAGATAACCAGGTTTGACCTACAAAGAATGAAACCTGAAAGCAACAACAGCCCCAGATTCTATGGACTACCTAAAGTGCTCAAACCAGACATCCCACTCAGACCCATAGTATCACTACCAGGGACACAATCACACAAACTGGCGAAAGAACTACAGCAGAAACTGAAACACTTGATCAGCGGATCCAGACACACTATACAATCAACACAGGAATTCTTGGACATCATCAGAAATATACACATAGACAAGGAAGAAACCATGGTCTCATTCGACGTAACGGCACTGTTCACGTCTATTGACAAAGCCCTAGCCAGAGAAACAATAGCCAACCTGCTGAACAGACATAACAAACAACAGGACGTTGAACCCATCAACAAAGACGGCATACTTAAACTACTGGACTTGTGCCTCACAACACACTTCACATTCAACAACCAGACATACGAACAAATCAACGGAACACCCATGGGCTCACCGATCTCTGGACTCATAGCAGAAGCAGTAATGCAAAGGTTAGAACAGTCTTACCACAAATTCAACCCAAACTCTGGGTCAGATACGTTGATGACACATTTGTAATCATTAAAAACACGGAAATAGAGAATACACACCGGATCCTCATGTTTCTCTAGGCATTCTTTTATTCCTGATTTATGTATAGAAAGCTTTAGCATTTCCTTGATCCTATCTGCCCTCGGCTTCTCATGTCCCCACCTGGCTCTTCTTGGGTCTCTCTTTAGGTCTTTTCTGGCTAACTTATAACTCTCAAGTGCCCAAACTGAGTCTTCATGTCTCATCCTAACATAAGCCTTATTTTTCCTATTGACAAGAGATTCAACTTCTTCAGTAAACCATGGCTCCCTCAAAGAACAAAGGGCAAAGAAAATTTACAGCCCAGGAACAGGCCCTTCAGCCATCCAAGCCTGAGCCAATCCAAATCCACTGTCTAAACCCATTGCCCAATTCCTAAGGATTTGTATCCCTCTGCTCCCCACTTAGTCATGCTTCTGTTCAGATGCATCTTAAATGAATCTACCGTGCCTGCCTCTACTCCCTCTACTGGCAACGCATTCCAGGCACCTACCACCCTCTGTGTTAAGTACTTTCCGTGTGTATCCCCCTTAAACATTTCACCTCTCACCTTGAACGCATGACCTCTCATTATTGAATCTCTCATCCTGGGAAAAAAACTCATCTCTATCTACCCTGTCTATACCCTTCATGATTTTGTAGACCTCAGTCAGATCCCACCCTCAATCTCCTTTTTTTTAATGAAAACAATCATAATCTACTCAACCGCTCTTGATATGTATGTACCAGTCAGGCAGGAAAGAAATGGTCGTGTGAGGGAACCTTGGTTGACGAGGGAGGTTGAATGTCTTGTAAAGAGGAAGAAGGAGGCTTACATAAGGTTGAGGAAACAGGGGTCAGACAGAGCAGTGGAGGGATACAGGATAGCCAGAAGGGACCTGAAGAAATGGATTAGGAGAGCCAAGAGAGGGCATGAAAAATCTTTGGCGGATAGGATCAAGGATAACCCAAAGGCATTTTATGCGTATGTGAGAAACATGAGAATGACGAGAACGAGGGTAAGTCCAATCAAGGACAGTAGTGGGAGACTGTGTATTGAGTCGGAAGAGATAGGAGAGGTCTTGAATGAGTACTTTTCTTCAGTATTTACGAATGAGAGGAACCGTATTGTTGAAGAGGAGAGTGTGAAATGGACTGGTAAGCTAGAGGAGATACTTGTTAGGAAGGAAGATGTGTTGGACATTTTGAACAACTTGAGGATAGACAAGTCCCCTGGGCCTGATGGGATATATCCTAGGATTATGTGGGAAGCAAGAGAGGAAATTGCAGTACCGTTGGCAATGATCTTTTCATCTTCACTGTCAACGGGGGTGGTACCAGGGGACTGGAGAGTGGTGAATGTTGTGCCCCTGTTCAAAAAAGGGAATAGGGAAAACCCCAGGAATTATAGGCCAGTTAGTCTTACTTCGGTGGTAGGTAAAGTAATGGAAAGGGTACTGAGGGATAGGATTTATGAGTATCTGGAAAGACACTGCTTGATTAGGGACAGCCAGCACGGATTTGTGAAGGGTAGGTCTTGCCTTACAAGTCTGATTGAATTCTTTGAGGAGGTGACCAAGCATGTGGATGAGGGTAGAGCAGTGGATGTAGTATACATGGATTTTAGTAAGGCATTTGATAAGGTTCCCCATGGTAGGCTTATGCGGAAAGTCAGGAGGCATGGGATAGAGGGAAATTTGGCCAATTGGATAGAAAACTGGCTAACCGGTCGAAGTCAGAGAGTGGTGATAGATGGTAAATATTCAGCCTGGAGCCCCGTTACAAGTGGCGTTCCGGAGGGATCAGTTCTGGGTCCTCTGCTGTTCGTAATTTTTATTAATGACTTGGATGAGGGAGTCGAAGGGTGGGTCAGTAAATTTGCAGATGATACGAAGATTGGTGGAGTTGTGGATAGTGAGGAGGGCTCTTGTCGGCTGCAAAGGGACTTGGATATGACGCAGAGCTGGGCTGAGGAGTGGCAAATGGAGTTCAACCCTGCCAAGTGTGAGGTTGTCCATTTTGGAAAGACAAATAAGAATGCGGAATACAGGGTTAACAGTTGGGTTCTTAGTGAGGTGGAGGAGCAGAGGGATCTTGGGGTCTATGTTCATAGGTCTTTGAAAGTTGCCACTCAGGTCGATAGAGCTTGTAAGAAGGCTTATGGTGTATTAGCGTTCATTAGCAGAGGGATTAAATTCAAGAGTCGTGAAGTGATGTTGCAACTGTACAGGACTTTGGTTAGGCCACATTTGGAGTACTGTGTGCAGTTCTGGTTGCCTCACTTTAGGAAAGATGTGGAAGCTTTGGAGAGGGTGCAGAGAAGATTTACCAGGATGTTGCCTGGAATGGAGAATAGGTCGTACGAGGATAGGTTGAGAGTGCTAGGCCTTTTCTCATTGGAACGGCGAAGGATGAGGGGTGACTTGATAGAGGTTTATAAGATGACCAGAGGAATACATAGAGTAGACAGTCAGAAACTTTTTCCCCGGGTGCAACAGAGTGTTACAAGGGGACATAAATTTAAGGTAAAGGGTGGAACGTATAGGGAAGATGTCAGGGGTGGGTTCTTTACCCAGAGAGTGGTGGGGGCATGGAATGCGCTGCCTGTGGGAGTGGTAGAGTCAGAATCTTTGGTGACCTTTAAGCGGCAATTGGATAGGTACATGGATGGGTGCTTAAGCTAGGACAAATGTTCGGCACAACACCGTGGGCCGAAGGGCCTGTTCTGTGCTGTATTGTTCTATGTTCTATGTTCTATAGCTAGCACTTTCCATACCAGGCATCATCATTGTGAACCTTCTCTGCACCCTCTCCAAAGTGTCCACATCCTTTTGGTAATGTGGCAACCAGAACTGTACACAGTAGTCTAAATGCAGCCGAACCAATGTTGTGTACAATTTTAACATGACCTGCAAGCTCTTATACTCAATACCCCGTCTGATGAAGGCAAGCATACCACATGCCTCCTTGACCACTCTATCCACCTATGCAGTCACCTTCAGGGTACAATGAACCTGAACTCCTAGATCTCTTTGATCCTCAACCTTTCCAAAGGGTCTTCCATTTACAGTATTGTTCACTCTAGAATTAGACTTCCCAAAATGCATCACCTTACATTTGCCTGGATAGAACACCATCTGCACTTCTCTGCCCAACTCTCCAGTCTATCTATATTCTCCTGTATTCTTTGACAGCCTCCTATGCTTTCTGCTACTCCAACAATCTTCGTTTTATCTGCAAACGTACTGATCAGACTAACAATGCCCTCTTCCAGATTAGTTAAGTAATATTACAACAACAGTGGCCTAGCACTGATCCCTGTGGAACATCACTGGTCACCTTTCTCCATTTCAAGAAACTCCCTTCAACTACTACGCTCTGCCTTCTGTTGCTCAACCAGTTCTTTATCCACCTAGCTCAAACACCCTGCAAACCTTGTGACTTCACTTTCTCCATTAGTTTACAGTGGGGAACCTTATCAAACGCCTTACTAAAGTCCATGTATATGGCATCTAAGCCCTTCCTTCATCTATCAACTTGGTCATTTCCTCAAAGAACTTTATTAAATTGGTAAGGTACGATCTCCCCTGCACAAAACCACTTTGCCTATCACTGATAAGCCCGTTCTTTTCCAAATATAAATAGATTTTATCCCTCAGTACCTTCTCCAGCAACTTACCCACCACTGACGTCAGGCTCCCTGGTTTGTAGTTACCTGGAATATCCCTACTACCCTTCTTGTAAAAGGGAACAAGGATTTTAAGGATGCTACAAAGATATGTGTCAGGGCCCCAGCTATTTCTCTCTCACCTCCCTCAGCAACCTGGGATAGATTCATCTGGTCCTAGGGATTTATTCACCTTAACATCCTTTAGCCTACCCAACACATCTTTCCTCCTTATGTTAACATGATCCAGAGTAAACTAACTTCTCTCTAATCTCAACATTCATCAAGTCCCTCTCTTCAGTGAACACTGATGCAAAGTAATCATTGAGAATCTCATCCATTTTCTCAGGTTCGACATGCAACTTTCCTTCCTTGTCCTTTAGTGGACCAACCCTTTCTCTAGTTACCCTCTTGCTTCTTATATATGAATAAAAGGCCTTGGGATTCTCCATAATTCTGCTCACTAAAGTTATTTCATGATACCTTTTAGCCCGCTTGATTCCTCGTTTAAGATTGGTCTTGCTCTCCCAATATTCCTCCAAGGCCCGTTCTGTTCTTAGCTGCCTGGACCTTATGTATGCTTCCCTTTTCCTCTTGGCTAGTTGCAAGATTTCTCCTGTCATCCATTGTTCACAAATCTTGCCTTTCCTATCCCTTGTTTTCAAAGGGACATGCCTATTCTGC
This sequence comes from Chiloscyllium plagiosum, assembly GCF_037043375.1. Lineage (NCBI taxonomy): Eukaryota > Metazoa > Chordata > Chondrichthyes > Orectolobiformes > Hemiscylliidae > Chiloscyllium > Chiloscyllium plagiosum. Next base: position 56,438,782 of record NW_028270141.1, read on the forward strand.
ACTACTGTTAACCTATTTTTGAAAGCCTCCCACATATCAAATGTGGACTTCCCTTCAAATAGCTGCTCCCAATCCACATTTCCCAGTTCCTGCCAAACTTTGATATAATTGGCCTTGGCCCAGTTTAGTACTCTTCCCTTAGGACCACTCTCATCTTTGTCTACGAGTATTCTAAAACTTACAGAATTGTGGTCACTATTCCCAAAGAAATCCCCCACTGCAATGTCTACACCCTGGCCTGACTCATTCCCCAACACCAGGTCCAATATGGTCCCTTCCCTCGTCGGACTATTGACATACTGCTCTAGAAAACTTTCCTGGACGCTCCTTATAAATTCTGTCCGATCCAGAACTCTGACAATCAGTGTATCTCAATCAACATTGGAAAAATTAAAATCTCCCATCACCACCACCCTGTTGCCTCTACACCTTTCCCTAATCTATTTACCTATTTGTTCTTCTACCTTACGCTCACTGTTGGGAGGCCTGAATTACAGCCCCAATGTAACTGCACCCTTATTTCTTAGCTCTACCCATAATGCCTCACTGCTCAAGCCCTCCATCGTGTCCTAATTTAGCACAGCCGTGATGTCATCCCTGACCAGCAACTCCTCCCCCCAATTTACTTCCCTTCCCTCGCTCGACCACTTCTTCCCTGTCTGACAGGTACATACTTATCAAGGAGCCACAGTAGCAGTTCTTTGAATGAGCTCCGCATTTCAATTGTGCCCATTCCCCCTGCAATTTCCTTCCCTATCCTGTGCGTCTTAAATCTTGCCTAATCACATCATAATAACCTCCCTCCCAGCTATAACTCTTGCCCTGCATTATATACCTACCCCTTTCCATCGCTTAAGTAAATATAACAGAATTGTGGTCACTATCACCAAAGTGCTCACCTATCGCCAAATAACACCTGGCCGGGTTCATTACCCAGTTGAGGCAATCTTCAAAAAGTATTTGGATGAATGCTTAATGTTATAATGTTCAAGGATATGTGTCTGATGTGGGGAAATGGGGCCAGTGTTCGTAATAGTATATTTTTACCATTACAGACTCTATGGGCCAAAGGGCCTATCTTACTACATGATTCCATAATTCTACCTGTGTTGATATTATCACACCTATTCATCAGTGTAAAGACTTGATCCTCTTGGAGTGTTGTACCTTCCATCCAAAGGACAATCACTTTGTTGAATGAAATAGGCAGCAGTTGTCTGTCATGTTTGCTAATTTGCTTTTGGGAAGGAAACTGTCATCCTTCCCTAGGAGAAAGTGAGGATTGCAGATGCTGGAGATCAGAGCTGAAAAATGTGTTGCTGGAAAAGCGCAGCAGGTCAGGCAGCATCCAAGGAGCAGGAGAATCGACGTTTCGGGCATAAGCCCTTCTTCAGGAAAGGAGAATCGACGTTTCGGGAATTCCTGAAGAAGGGCGTATGCCCGAAACGTCGATTCTCCTGCTCCTTGGATGCTGCCTGACCTGCTGCACTTTTCCAGCAACACATTTTTCAGCTGTCATCCTTCCCTAACCTGGCCCAGGTGTGAATCCAGACCCACAGCAATGTGGCTGATTCTTAACAGGCCTCTGGACAATTAGGGATGGACAATAAGTGCTGGCCTAGACAATAATGCCTACATTCTATGAATGAATAATGTTTACAAATGTACAACTCTCCTGATTGCCTCTTGTTAAATTAGATGATACTAAGATTGCACAACAACCTACATTCAACATGATCTCTGATGGGATTCTCAATTTTGGGAAATGCTAAAGAGAGCAGTTATGAAAAGCTTCATAAGCTGAGTCTTTTCAGACTTCACATTGTATTTCAGAATGACCAGTTCACTGTGTTTATCAGTTCAGCAATTATTTTCTAATCAACCTGTTCAGAGATGTTATTACAAACCTTTGGAGCAAGTGGGCTTTGAAATTATAACAGGGCTCTTAATAGTTTCCCAAGTCCAACTGTCGCATATGTAGCACTTCTTTAAAATGCTAAACTTACCAAAGAGCATGTGAATAGAAACTGATCTTAGTTCATACATAACAAAACTATTTTGATAGTCAATTAACTGCAGGAAGTGTCTGGAAAAATTCCATCTGAATTTCACTTAAACTCTTCTACCTTACATCCCATTATTACTATCTCTTGCTACAACCACTCAAAGGTAAATATGAGTATGAAGAGAAAATTAAACAGCCCACAAAACAAATCCAATCCATTGTTTTATAAAGGTCTAAGCTATATGTAAATGACTGAGAATTTAATGAACTCACATTGATAACATATGATTTACGGAATTTCATATAAAATACAGAGAGCAATAGGCCTGCTGTGGTTCTGTTCGCCGAGGTGGAAGTTTTTGTTGCAAATGTCTCGTCCCCTGTCCAGGTGACATCCTCAGTGCTTGGGATGTCACCTAGACAGGGAACGAAACGTTTGCAACAAAAACTTCCAGCTCGGCGAACAGAACCACAGCAACGAGCACCTGAGCTACAAATCTTCTCACAAACTTTGAGCAATAGGCCTTTCATTATTAATCTGTATAAGTTGAGTTGCATTAAACAATATATTGTAAATAGTTGTACACTGAAATCATAATTCCTCGATGTTTTAAATATCTTTTACATTGTTTCTCGTGTAGCTTTAAATGATCCCACCCCTTCCCCCTCCCATTTAACTCTCACCACCCTTGGCCCCTACCCCACATTCCTGATGAAGAGCTTATGCTCGAAACATCGACTCTCTTGCTCCTCGGATACTGCCTGATGTGCTGTGCCTTTCCAGTGCCACACTTTTTGACTCTTATCTCCAGCATCTGCAGTCCTCACTTTCTCCTAGTCAGTTATAACCTTACTGCAAAACCTCTTCCAAGGATGTCCACCTTAAGATGTCCTCCTCCCTCCAGAAGGATATCAGTGAGTCTCTCTCTCTCACTGCAGCCCCCACGTGATCTCCTCTGCCCTGAAACGTTTCAGCCACGTCCTAAAGCAGACCCGCTACTACAGCCACATCTCCTTCCTCAGCACCTGCCCACTCAAACCACTCATCCCACATGGACTCCAGACTACATTCAGACCATCACAATTTGGACTTGGCCAGGACAACCACTACCTACAGGAAATCCAAAGCCTTCAGAAACGGTTCTGCCTCCGGATCCTCTGCTCCAGGCTTGCAGCCATGCGCCGTCACCTACTCTCCCTGCAGTCAGCCCTGCCCCAGCTCAGGGCCACATTCTCCCAGACTTGCAAAGAACCTCTACTGTTGTTCATCCTGAGAAGAATCCACACACAAATACTTTTTCTTACCGAACGTTAAGGAACGCAAATACACCAAACTTTCACATACTTACCTCCCAACTCGGTATTCCAAGATCAATCCAGAACCTTCTCCTGCCCTCCGGAACCACTTGGAAACCATTAACCACATGGCAGCTACAGCCACTACCACCACGGCAAATGATGATGTCATTTATGTCCGCGCCGCCCCACAGACCGCAGCCACCACCGACTATACCGCCTCTGTAATTGCCGTCAGGACCAATGCGTCTTCCAATGCTGCTAGGACCATTGCCTCCTCCACTGCCAAAATAACTGTCTCTGAAACCACTGCAAAGACTACATGCCACGTCAACTCCATCCCCGTAATTGCAGCCAACTCAGTCAGATCTGCCCCAGCCGACGTCACTCACCAGAACACTGCTGAACACGCAGCTGCCAAACACAATGCAAATGTCACATGGAACGTCACTTATGTCCCCATGGATGCCACCAAATGCACCACTTCTGCCTCCCTGACCTCCATGGTGTCGTCACTTCCTTTGGTGATGTCATCCATGATACCATAACCATACCCACTCCAGTGACAGTCTCAGCCCCCATACACAACTCCAGCTTTATAGCAGGTCCTAGACCCCAGCCTTGCCATGTTTTTACTATCCTTCGGGACATCCCTCTCACTGAGGATGAACAATCAGTCCTCAGTAAAGGTCTCACCTTCCTCCCATTATGCTCCTAGATCAACAAATTCAACACACATTGCTACATCAAATTTTTCTTCTGCTGCCTCCGCGCTTACTTTTTCCATCAGGACTCCCACCCATCCTCTGAAGGCCCCTTCGCCCACCTCCAACATACCCCTTCCACTTAGACACTCCATTACCCAGATTTGATCTCTTAATCTCTAACTCCCGCCGCGACATTGAATGCCTCAACTTGTCCACCCTTCTCACCCACTTCAACCTCTCACCCTCACAGCATGCAGCCCTCCACCCCCTCCGCTTCAATCCCAATCTCACCATCAAACCAGCAGACAAGGGGGGGGCACAAGATTAGTTTGGCACACCGACCTGTACCCCATTGAAGCCAGGTGCCAACTCACGGACACCACCTAAAGGGGTGGGGTTCACGGGCGGAGGTGTGGCAAGTGGAGGAAATGCGCTGGAGGTCATTGTTGACCACGTGGGAGGGGAAATTGTGGTCCTTGAAGTGGGAGGCCATCTGCGATGTCCCTTGACCTTATCCCAGATTTAATCCCCCAACTCGGCACCACCCTCTTGACCTGTTCATCTTCCTTGCCACCTATCCGCTCCATCCTTTATTCCAACCTATCACCATACCCTTCACCTTCATCTACGTTTCACTCTCCTAGTTTCCTTTCCCCAAGCATCACCCCCGTTCCATTTATCTCTCAGCCCCCTTGGGCCTCCCTCTCCATTCCTGATGAAGAGCTTATATTCGAAATGTTGACTCTCTCCTGCTCCTCGGGTGCTGACTGACCGGCTGTGCTTTTCCAGCACCATACCTTTTGAGTCTGATCTCCAACATTTGCGGTCTTCACTTTCTCCTATAGTTACTTGTTTTATTTGTCTCACCTTTATAATTCAGCTCTTCACTCCATGATGATTTTTCAAAAGATCTGTCTGCTGGAGTGGGCACTGGTGTACTGGTTAAGTCACTGGACTAGGAATGCATGGGCCCAGGTTTACGTTCTGGGGACATGGTTTTGAAACCCACAATGCAGCTGGTAGAATTTGAAATTCAATCTGACTGTTAAATAATTGTCAGTGTTGTAAAACCTTCTTACTGACAGCCTTTTCCTGGTCTGGCTTACATGTGACTCCAGACCTACAGCGATATGGTTGACTCTTAATTGCCCTCTGAAGTGGCCAAGTTGTGGAACTTTCTCTCTAATTGCATTGTGGGTCTACCTACAGTACATGGACTGCAGTGGTTTAAGAAAGCAGCTCACCACCACCTTCTGAAAGGCAATTTAGTATAGGCAATAAATGACCACATCTAACGGACGAATAAACAAAAATATGCCTAACAGAACAGTGAAAACAGAAATTGCTAAAGAGGGCAGCACGGTGGCTCAATGGTTAGCACTGCTGCCTCACAGACCCAGGGACCAGGGTTTGATTCCAGCCTCGGGCGACTGTCCGTATGGAGTTTGCACATTCTCCCTGTACCTGTGTGGATTTCCTCTGAGCACTCTGGTTTCCTCCCACAGTCCAAAGATGTACAGGTTAGGTGATTTGGTCACGCTAAATTGCCCAAAGTGTTCAGGGATGTGTAGGTTAGGTGCATTGGTTTGGGTAAATATAGAAGAATGGGTCTGGGTGGATTACTCTTTGGAGTGTCGATGTGGACTTGTTGGACCAAAGGACCTGTTTCTACACTTTAGGGATTCTATTTAAAAAAAACTCAACAGGTCTGGCAGCATCTGGAAAGAGAAACAGATTTAATGTGTTGAGCCTCATGTGACTTTTCAGAACAGAGTTCTCTTCAAATGTTAACTCTGTTTCTCTTTCCACACCTGCTGCAGTATTTTGCATTCACAGGGTCAGTGATAGTGGGTTGCTGGATATTCACTTATATATATAAAGCACTATCCAGGCATAGTGTTGATAACAGAGGAACATAAGGAGATGTAAAAACAGACAGCCATTCGGCTCACTATTTAATATTCCACTTAGTGTCTTTAATATACAAAGATGTGTCAATCTTGAGATAACTGTCCATTGATAGTGCTGCTGCACTATGTGATCTTATGTAGTCAAGATTTATTTCTCATTTGGAATTAAGCAGGAGGTACAATTTGCAGTGCTTTGAGAGAGAAGATGCTGCAGATTTCTTCATTTCACTGACCGTGTTCAGCAGTTGCTGAGAGCACCAAGACTATTCACTCTGATTGACATGGAGTAATCTGTCATCATTCTACCTAAGAACCAACAGCAGCAAGCCTAGAATTAATCCTGAAACAACTTAGGTAAAGTGTTCAAGAGGCAAAATGAAGGGGGTGATGGGGTAAAGGCATTGGTGTTGGTAAAGACTTAGCTGCAAACACAAAATGATTCCACACGTGGACAAAGCAGTGCACACTATCATTATGTCACAGATATATAGAAATATTACACACATCAGGCCTCAAGTCAGAGAAAGATTGCTTGGCCCATCTGTTTGAAAGTTACTCTGATATCCCTGCTCCTTCATCTGCAATTCAACCCATAGTCTCACATATAGATGAGATGAATCTCCCACAGATACAGACACATGCCCAAACTATTTCAAACACAGATAGAACCTCGCAGTCTCACACATCCAACATCTTCAGCAAGCAGACAGACAGAGCAACCACCCGAACACACTCTGTTGCCAGTTCAGTGTCTTTCTCACACATGGTTACAATTACCACACAGTTACATGCCCTGGCAGCACATTCTCCCTGACAAGAATTGGTGTGAAAGGTGTTCCCAAACCAATCACTGAGAACTGAATAAAATATCAAATGAAGATCATCAAAAGATAAAAATCACACAACACCAGGTTATAACTCAACTGGTTTATTTGGAAGTACAAGCTTTTGGAGCACTGCTGGGCGGCACGGCGGCACAGTGGTTAGCACTGCTGCCTCACAGCGCCAGAGACCCGGGTTCAATTCCCGCCTCAGGCGACTGACTGTGTGGAGTTTGCACATTCTCCCCGTGTCTGCGTGGGTTTCCTCCGGGTGCTCCGGTTTCCTCCCACAGTCCAAAGATGTGCAGGGTCAGGTGAATTGGCCATACTAAATTGCCCGTAGTGTTATGTAAGGGGTAAATGTAGGGGTAGGGGTAGGGGTAGGGGTAGGGGTATGGGTGGGTTTCGCTTCGGCGGGTCGATGTGGACTTGTTGGGCCGAAGGGCCTGTTTCCACACTGTAATCTAATCTAATCTGCTCCTTCATCTGCTCTGAAAGCTTGTACCCCCAAATACATCTGTTGGGCTTTAACCAGGCTGGTGTGATTTTTAACTTTGTCAACACCAGCACCTGCACATCATTATGAAAAAAGGCATCAAGAGCAGAACCCTGAAAGAACGGGTGAGCACCCCAAAAATTGCTAGGCTCCAGTGAACGAAGAATCTGCACAGAGCTTAAGTTAGCAAAAGGAACTGAAATACTAGTACTAAAAGTAAACAAAAAGAGGCAAAGTAAAGAAATGATGTGTGAACTCTGAACAATATAACCAGGAATTTTAAAAAATGTATTCATGGGATGAGGATGTCACTGGCTAGGCCAGCATTTAATGGAGTTGAAGAGACAGCGTGTGTAGAACGGAGGCTGGAGAGATAGATATGAAGACAGTTTGCTGTGATGCAGAGAATACAGAGAGAAAAAGTCAGAAAATGGGGGAGAATTAATCAGAGGGCAACAAGGAAGAGAATTTAAATACGGGAAATGCAGAAACAGCGTGTGGAGAGAGTTCTGATCTTGTAGAGACAAAGAGACATGTATGGATAGAGATGGCGCAGAGACTTGAGTCTTTTGTCACATATTTAAATACAATGCATCAATAAGAGTCATCTGAGTAAGCAACAAATCAGACAATGTAACACCACAATGAGAAAACTAAATAAAAAAAACAGATAAAGGATGTAGTGACAGAGAGACAGAATCAGATTACAGGGAAAGAATATAGTAATAGAGACATAGAGAAAATACAGAAAAAGGGAGAATTCAGGCAGTAACAATATAGTACAGGGAGAAGTGCAATACATTAGGGAGATGGAGAATACAGAGATAGAGAGAATAGGGAGTGAGAGGATACAGACACAAGGAGAGATAAAATAGGGAGACTGAGAATACAGAAAGAGAGATAGAATACAGAGGCAGAGAGAAGGAGAGAAAGGATTTGGAGGCCAATAGCACACAATACAGAAACAGAGGAAGGATGACATGCAGGAAGATGCAGAGACAGGGAAGAGTGAATACAGAGAGAGAAAGATGGGGGAAGGTGAATGCAAAGAGAAAGAGAGAAAGGGGAAGGCAAATAGAGAGAGAGAGAGAGAGATGGGGGTGGCAAGGTGAATACACAGAGAGATGGGGTGTGAATATAGAGAGAGAGAGATGATGGAGGAATGTGAATACATAGAGGGGACGGTGAAAAGAGAGTACAGAGAGAGGTGAGGGAGATCAAATATAAAGAGAGGCAGAGTGAGTGCAGATACAGAGAGGAGTGGTGAGAGTGAATACAGGGACAGGGTGAGAGGAAACTGAGGCAGGGGAAAGTGAAAACATAAAGCAAGAGTGAAAACTTGTAGAGATAGAAATTTAAATGAGTTTTGGAATGTGCTGCCTGGAAGAGAGGTGGACATGGATTTTAGGTTTCAACAGAGATAAATATTTGAAAGTGATGAACTTAAAAAAGTTCCTGAGATAGGGCTGGAGAATGGGAGTAGCTGAGTATATGTTTTGAGAGCAGGCACAGACAAGATGGATCGAATGGCTTCCTTCTGAACTGTAAAATTCTATAATTTTATATCAGAGAGAGCGAATACAGCAAGAGGCAAAGTGTGAACGAATAAGGAAGAGAATAGAGTGAATACATAGCCAGGGGAAATAAATACAGATAGAGAGTAAATACGGAGCAAGAGAGAGAGGCTGAATATAGAGTGAAAGAGACACAGTGAGCGGTGACTGGTGGGGAGAGGAAGGGAGAGATATAGTGATAGAGGTGACAGAACGCGCGGGAATGGAGACCGAGAGAGAGTGGGTTATAGCGATGAGTGAGAGTGTTTGTTATTACAGCCACTCTGCGGTCTGGGAAGGGTTTGGACTGCAAGCTCCTCCTTACCTCCTGGAACAGTTCGAGGCTATAGGTGTTATCATCATCCGCAAAGAAGACGACCCCGGAGTTGCGGAGGGACCTGTTGCGGCGGACCCAGCGCAGTCCCTCGTTCCTTTGCTCGGTGGCTCGGGGCAGCCCTGGGCGCTTGTACCTCCGGGGGGTTGGCACATGGAGTTGAGTGTAGGACAGTACTCCCGAGTGGGCCAGCAGCTCGGTGACCAAGCGGCTGCGGAAAGCGGAGTCCTCCACCAGTATCCAATGGAAATGGGGCAGCTGGCGGAAAGTATTGGCCAGTCTGGTCAGCTCAGCTTTCTGCACCGGTCTGCTGTAGGTCGGCGTAATGGCATAGATAGTGGGGATGGACTGGTTGGAGAGGGAGTCTGGTTTAAGAGTCCTGCTCAGCTGACCTGGGGGTATAGGGCTCCGGACAGAGAGTCTCCCTGGCTCGATATCCACCACGACCAAGATAACGAGCAGCCAGGGCAGCATCAGGAAGAGCCGAGCAACCACCGCGGATTTCATCGCGTGTCCACGATCGCAGGGAAAGCCAGGCTGCTTGCAGCGAGCTTCATCATATCTTCCCTTCGAACAAAGGAGCGGCGATGAAACTGCCCCGGACGCTGCTCTCAATGCCAGCAATGAGTGATACACCAACCCCACAACAACGCTGCACTTCACCCGCCTGCTGCAGGAGCTGTGCCAACACCTCCTAACACACACACGGGGTAGGGGGGTGGGGAGAAGAGGGGTGGAGAGACAAAAAATCGGAACGACAGCAGGTTGGAGATAGTGGGGTTGGCGAGGCGGAAGCGGTCATATATAGACAGGGGGATGTGATGTATAGACAGAAAGAGAGAAGTTTGGAGATACAAGGAGGGATGGAGATAGAGTTGGGGAAAGCGGGTGGACAGGCTGAGTGGAGTTAGAAATGAAAGAGAGAGGGATAGAGAAAAGGAATGAGTAGTGGGAGAAATTTGGTTTGCTGTGCCCAGCTCGTGGCCGTGCCATATGAAGAGGGGCAGAATGAAGAAATCCCTGCCTTTGGCTCATCGTCCAACATTGCAGAGGGTCACCTTCAAATCCTAGCTGAGTTGTGCAGCGAACACCAACAGAATCTGCCAATTCTTTTGAGGTAGGTGTATCAGCATTGCCCTGGAAAACACTGAGAACTTGGATTTGTTTCTAATTTTGTTTTCCCCCCAGAAGGTTCTGTTCAGATCATTAGATCATGAAATCATACAGCACTGAAACAAACCCTTCAGTCCAACTCATCCATACCAACCAGACATCTCAATCTGACCTAGTCCCATTTGCTTTTGGCCTATTATCACTCTAACTCCTCCATATTCATTTACCCAGCCAGGTGCCTTTTAAATGTAGTAATTGAACCCACCCCCACCATTTCCGCTGATAGTTGATCCATTATTACACACGAAAAATTCAAAAATGCACCGTTGTGACCTCCAGATTATCAAATAGACAGAGGCACTGGAGGCAGTGCAAATTTAAAAACAAATGTGAGGTTAACATCAGAACTAAAGTTCCATCCTTTCAGACTATTGACAAAGTGGGGCTCTTCTGAAATCACAAGAGGGCAAAGAGGTGACCATTCTTTCAAAATATGGAAATGTTTGCGAGGGTGGAAATAGAGGTGCTCCCATCTCTGTGGAACCCTGAAATGAGGATCATAAATATAAGATACTCCTGAATAAGTCCACTCTTCAGGCTAAAGAGCGCTGAGTCATAGGTACCTGCTGTCATAAGAAATCAGTTGAGGGAAACCTTTGAGGAGTGGCCACATGAGCAGAGAAAAGAAAAAATAG